>NC_064820.1:51085681-51388712 GCF_024166365.1 Elephas maximus indicus
TCGACATTTAACCATTTCAGGAGGTAGCATATGATCAAGAACCGATGGTACTGAAAGAAGAAATCTAAGCTGCACTGAAAGCATTGGTATAAAACAAGGCTCCAGTAACTGACGGAATACCAATTGAGATGTTTCAACAAGTAGAGGCAGCACTGGAAATGCTCATTTGTCTAAGAATAGAACTTTGGAGGATAGCTACCTGGCCAACTGATGGAAAGAGATTCATATTTGTGCTCATTCCAAAGAAAGATGATCCAACAACGTGGAAATTATAGCACAATATCAGTAATATCAAACACAAGTAAAATTTTGCTGAGGATCATTCAAAAGCTGCAGCAGCAGTATATCAACAGGGAGCTGCTAGAAATTCAAGCCGGATCCAAAAGAGGATGTAGAGCAAGGAATCTCATTGCTGATGTCGACGGATCCTGGCTGAATGCAGAAAATAGCAGAAAGATGTTTACCTGTGTTTTAATGACTATGCAAAAGTATTCGATTTTGTGGATCATAACAAATTATGGATAACATTGTGAAGAATGGGAATTTCAGAACACTTAATTGTGCTCCTGGGGAACCGTACATAGGTGAAGAGGCAGTCATTTGAACAGAACAAGGGGACGCTGCTCGGTTTAAAGTCAGAAAAGGTGCATATCAGGACTGTGTCCTTTCATCATACTTATTCAATCTGTATGCTGAGAAAATAACCCAAGAAGTTGGACTCTATGAAGAAGAACAAGGCATCGAGATTGGAGAAAGACTCATTAACAACCTTCTATATGCAGACGACAAAACGTTGCTTGCTGAAAGTGAAGAGAACTTGAAGCACTTACTGATGAAGATCAAAGACCACAGCCTTCAGTATGAATTACACTTCAACATAAAGAAAACAAAAATCCTCACAACTGAACCAATAAGCAACATCATGTAAACTTAGAAAATATTGAAGTTGTAAAGAATTTCATTTTCCTTGGATCCACAATCAATGCCCATGGAAGCAGCCATCAAGAAATCAAACAATGCATCGTATTGGGCAAATACACTCCAAAAGATATCTTTAAAGTGTTACAAAACAAAGGTGTCACTTTAAAGTCTAAGGTGTGTCTAACGCAAACCATGGTGCATGTGAAAGCCAAAAGATGAATAAGGAAAACCAAAGAAGAACAAACACCTTTGAATTATGGTGTTGCTGAAAAATATCAAATATACCATGGCCTGCCAGAGGAAGGAACAAATCCATCTTGGAAAAAATACAGCCAGAATGCTCCTTAGAAGTAAGGGTGGCTAGACTGCGTCTTACGTACTTTGGACACGTTATCGTGAGGGACCTGTCCCTGGAGAAGGATATCTTGCTTAGTAAAGTAGAAGGTCAGCGAAAAAGAGGAACACCCTCATGAAGGTGGATTGACACAGTGGTTGCAATAATGGGCTCAAGCATAACAATTGTGAAGATATCACAGGACCAGGCAGTGTTTTGTTCTATTGTACATAAGGTCGCTATAAGTGGGAACCAACTCAGTGGCACTTAAAAGGACAACACATAACAATGAATGATTACTAAAAAAAAAAATTATTTGAAGGAAATGTACAAGGTGCTATGAAAGTGTGAAACAAGGGGAACTGATCTAGGGAAGGAGGAAGATTTCCCTAAAAAGTGTTATTTCAGCTAGTATCTGTAGCAAAAGCTGTAACTAAATGGTGAGGGGAAAGATGGTGCTAATTCGCTTGGCAAAGGAAATAGCACGTGTGGCTCTGAGATGGCAAGGACACAGTATGTTTAAAGGATTAAAATTTAAAAAGTCCAATGTGGTCGGAGTCCAGATGATAAAAGGGAGAGTGGCCAAAACAGAGGCTATGGGGTAGTCAGGGTTGACCATCATCCAGGACTGTGTCAGCCACGTTATGGGTTTAGGTGTTTATCCTAAGAGCAATGTCAAGTCGTGAAAATTGGACACAGGAAAGGACACCATCAAATTGGCATTACAAAAAGATTCCTTTGTAGTGTGAAAACCGATTTACGAAAATGAGACTGGATGTATTGAGATCAATTAGAACAATCTAGTAGTAGTTCAGGCTAGAAGAGATCATTGTCTTTAGGGAAAGGGGTAGAGTGGGAAAGTTAAAACAGTCAAGATATACTGAGGAAGTAAATGGATAGAACTTCTTGAGGTTTTATATCTTATTTACACTTGAATTCTCACAGTCTAGTACAATGCCCAATTTAATAAAAAACAAACAAAATAATTATTGGATTGAAATAGAACAATGATTTATGCTTTATTTGATTTGAGGAAAGCTGACTTAATAGAGATAATTCTTTAAATAAATGTTGACATAGTCAACCAAATCATTCCCTCTCCTTTAGGAAATATTAACATAGGCCCAGTAAAACATAGAATTGAGTAATTATAAGCCAGTGTGGTTTATTTAGACCTAAATAACTACATTTTACGTTTAGCTGTGTAGACACTTACTGACTGTGATTTTCAGTTTAAGTACTCAGAGTTCCTTGCTTAGATGACTCCTCTGGAAACAATTCTAAATTCATTTACTTTAAACATAAGGAACTATTTCCTGGAAATAACTGTGTCTTTTTGGCAGGAATTTTTATCACCAGAAACTCGGACGTTTTACAGAATATAACAAATAAGTAAGATAAACATTTCATACTCAAAGGGAATTTCAGCTTTAATTAAATCCCCCTTCCCCTTTTAAAACGAATTTTATTAAAAATCTCTTTTCCCGCTAAGATGATTGCAAGTCTAGGGTAAGGTCTTCTAACAAGAGCCAAAATTATCTGTGATCAATTGTCAATGTAACATCTTCAATGCAAAATTAAGGCACCATCTCTGCATAGTAGTAGTATAGAACTGAAAATGATCTAAAACACTTTTTATCTGGAACATTCTAATGAATAGATTGATTATATTTATTTCTCAAAGAAATTAGTTGAAAAAAAGGACACATTTTTCTAGGTATTCATGGGATTTGTCTTTGATAAGGGACAAATACTTGTTATAAAGTTATATTAAGGAGTTAATTAAATTAACCCCAGAGGCAAAATATCAAGCTGTGCATGTATCTACTGCATGAAGACTTAAGAATTTCCTGATCATATTTAGTTTATAAACCCTTCCACCTCACTTATAATCATTGATGAATCATTCTTTTCCAGGACATTATGTCAAACTTAGTAATAAAATTTCCTGAGTTTCGTTTACTCCCAATTTCATACTGAGTGTGTCTTTGCTGGGCTAAGAAGCTTCCCTAAGGCTATCTACTTGCATACCCATTACCCAAGCAAACCCTCCTGATCCATCCTCCCTGACCTGTTATTTTCATTGTTACAGGCTCCGCCTTGCTGTTGGGAGGCAGGCCACCTCTCCTATTTCATATCCCACGAATCTACATTTCACATTGCTCACCTCAGCAGAAACTATGGTTACCAAGGCAGCGACCCTTTTAGATGTGAATACACAGTAAAAGAATCTCTACCAGTTGCTATCAAACAACCTCTTTTTTCCTCTCCATCCTCTTCAGTGTTTTCATAGTTCTCCAATTTATTCATTTAGCAGGGTGGTTTGCATTCTCCTCTCTCAGCATTCTTTTCCCCATTGTATCTGTGGTCTTCATTGATTAAGCAACTCCAAAAATGTGTGGCTTTTTTCTTTTGGTATAGTTTATTGCTAAAATCTTTGACATATACTAATACAATCTCCTCATTTTAATTTTTTTAGTGAGGAAACTTAGACACAAAGAATGTAGATGACTCATTCAAGGTCATACACACAATTAATTATTGGCAGAACTAGGACTGCAACATGCATTTCTATGTTCTATACAAGCAAAAGCTTTTTATCTATGTGTATAATTAGGGAAGGACCTTAAAAGCATTGTTCTAGTTGTTGCTGTTAGGTACCCTCAAGTCAGTTTCAACTCATAGTGACCCTATGAACAACAGAACAAAACATTCCCTGGTCTCGCACTATCCTCACAATTCTTGTTATGATTGAGCCCATTGTTGCAGCCACTGTGTCAGTCCATTTGGTCAAGGGTCTTCTTTTTTTTCGCTGACCGTCTACTTTACCAAGCATGATGTCCTTCTCCAGGGATTGATCCCTCCTGCTAACATGTCCAAAGTAAGTGTGACGAAGTCCTACCATCCTTGCTTCCAAGAAGCATTCTGACTGTACTTCTAAGAAAAATGTGTTCATTCTTCTGGCAGTCTAAGGTAGTATATTTAATATTCTTTGCCAGCACCATAATTCCAGTGTATTAATTCTTCTTCAGTCTTCCTTAATTGTCCAGCTTCCGCAGGCATGTGAGGTAATTGAAAATACCATGGTTTGGAGGAAGCATACCTTAGTCCTCAGAGAGACATCTTTACTTTTGGACACTTTAAAGAGATCTTGTGTAGCAGATTTTTCCAAATGCACTACGTCACTTGGTATCTTGACTGCTGCTTTCATGGGTGTTGATTGCAGATGAAAGTAAAATGAAATCTTTGACGTCAAACTTTTCTCCATTTATCCTGATTTTGCTTGTTGCTCCAATTGTGAGGATTTTTGTTTTCTTTATATTGAGGTGTAATCCATATTAAAGGCTATCAAAGGCATATTGAAGATTGTTAATGATTGTTAATGAGTCTTCCTCCAGTTCTGATGCCATGTTCTTCTTCAAATAGTCTAGCTTCTCAGATTATGTGCACAGCATATACATTGAATAAGTATGGTGAAAGGATACAACCCTGATGCACACATTTCTTGATAAACATCTTTTTGGTATTCTCTGCTTTCAGCCAAGTTCCATCTGACATCAGCAATGATATCCCTCATTCCACATTCTCTTCTGAATCCAGCTCGAATTTCCAGAAAGATGTTTACCTGTGTTTTACTGACTATGCAAAAGCATTCAACTGTGTGGGTTATAATAAATTATGATAAATTTTCAAAGAATGGGAATTCCAGAACACTTAATTGTGCTCGTGAAGAACCTGCACTTTGACTAAAAGGGAGTAGTTTAAACAGAGCAAGGGGCTACTGCGTGCTTTAAAGTCAAGAAAGGTGTACTTCAGAGCTGTGTCCTTTCACCATACTTATTCAGTGTGTATGCTCAGCATATAATCTGAGAAGCTAGACTATTTGAAGAAGAACAAGGCAACACAATTGGAGGAAGACACATTAATAATCTTCACTATGCAGACGACACAACCTTGCTTGCTGGAAGTGAAGAGAACCTGAAGCCTTTACTGATGAAGAGCAAGGACTACAGCGTTCCTCACAACTGGACCAATAAGCAACATCATGATAAATGAGGAAAGACTGACGTTGTCAAGGATTTCATTTTAGTTCCATCTACAATCAAACCACGGAAGCGGCAGGAATCAAATGATGTATTACATTGGGAAAATCTGCTGCAAAAGACCTCTTTAAAGTGTTGAAATGCAAAGATGTCCCCTTGAAGATTAAGGTGCTCCTGACCTAAGCCATTGTGTTTTCAATCACCTCATATGCATGTGAAAGCTGGACAATGAATAAAGAAGATCAAAGGAAAATTGACACCTTGAAATTATGGTCTTGGTAAGCAATATTGAATATACCATGGACTGCCAAAGAATGAACAAATCTGTCTTGAAAGAAGTACAGCCAGAATATTCCTTAGATGCAAGGATGGCAAGACTTCATCTCACATACTTTGGACATGTTATCAGGAGTGACCAGTCCCTGAAGAAGGACATCATGCTTGGTAAATCAAAAAATCAGTGAAAAAGAGGAAGACCCTTAATGAGATGAATTGACACAGCGGCTACAACAATGGCCTCAGGTATAGCAATGATTATGAGAATGGCACAGGACTGGGAAGTGTTTCGGTCTGTTGTAAATGGGATTGCTAGGAGTTGAAACCGACTTGGTGGCACCTAACAACAAGAAAGTACTTTGTATATTCCACATTCCGATTATTAATGGATGTTTGCAGCTATTTCTTCTCATGTTGAGTATTGCCACATCAGCAAATGGAGGTTCTGAAAGCTTGACTTCATCCACATTATTAAGGTACACTCTACTTTGAGGAGGCAGCTCTTCCCCTGTCGTATTTTGAGTGTCTTTCAACCTTAGGGTCTCACCTTCTAGCGCTATATCAGACAATGTTGTGCTGCTATTCATGAGGTTTTCACTGGCCAATTTTTTTTAGAAGTAGACTGCCAAGTCTTTCTTCCTAGTCTGTGTTAGTCTGGAAATCTGTCCACCAAGGGTGACCCTGCTGGTTTGTGAAATACTGGTGGCAAAGCTTCCAGTATCACAGCAACTGGCGAGCCACCACAATATGACAAACTGACAGGTATGTGATGGCTTAAAGGCATAGTGCTAAGAAAAAAAATTAAGAACCATTGATACATATTACATAAAACCATTTACATAAATAAATCGGGTGTAAAAATGGCAATACATACTAAATATATTAAGGAAAAAGTAACTAAAAGCATGAGAGAGAGCCTTAGCGTGGATCAAATAGGATAATAGGCCATGAACTGAGTATAATTTTCTTATTGTTTCTTTCCTCTTGTTGCCAAATCGAGAGTTAGCATTGTCATTTGCAAGCAAAAAATGCTATTAAATACAATTTAAGCATAAAACGTTTGTACAAGTTTATAAAATTAATTGGTCATGGAAACCAAATGAGGTGTGTTTACCTCAAGTTGGCAGAATGGTACAAAGATAAAAGATGTCAGGAAATACAGAGAGATGGAAATAACACAACCATGAGGCATCTTCATTTATAGCAGAAAATCATACTGTTTTTGCCAATTGGCGTAGTCCATTGTGGATAAGAAAAGGATCTCACTTAAAATGACATATGGTGGACCAATATAGTCACAAATACACTGTGTGTGTGTTTACTAGATTTAAAAGACTAAAAACTTTAATCAGTGGCAAAAGGATCAATTATGATTGAAGATAAGCTTTTGAATCATCTTTTGTAAATATAAGATCTATTTTATTTTGCTCATTGCTTTTACTTCTATTTGAAAAACAAAGAAATGAATATGATGAATTTATAATGTCTGAATAAAAAGAAATAAACAGATTAATATAAAAACTTTAATCAACGTTGATTTTTTTTAATACCAAAATGACTTAATATTGATCTTCCACACTTAATGTTTAAAAGCATGCATCTAATGGTCACACTTGATAATACTATACCTCGATAATATTATTTCTACTTTGAAGTTGATCAAATTAACATTATTG
Source organism: Elephas maximus indicus (assembly GCF_024166365.1). Classification (NCBI taxonomy): domain Eukaryota; kingdom Metazoa; phylum Chordata; class Mammalia; order Proboscidea; family Elephantidae; genus Elephas; species Elephas maximus. The sequence continues at coordinate 51,092,932 of NC_064820.1, forward strand.
ACTTACCTGAGGTTATAATAGTGAATGTAACTGAAACCACAATATCTCAAAATCAGTTCTAAAGTATCCCCTAGAAGTCCATGATAATGGTAGGAAATTTGTTCTCTATTAAAATGATAAATATCTACCTCTTCTTAGCTATTTTGTGAGTTGTTAATCCCTTTCAGCGTGCTTTAAAATAATGTACTAATCATATTATTAAAATTATAGATGCTATACCAAAGGACTTCCTTATTATTTAAAAAATTCAAAAATTAGATCGACTCCTTTCTCCCTGTCTTTCAAATATATTTTTACTCTGTGTACATTATGTCTACTAAAAGCAACACTTTTCCCTGGAAAATGCTGCCTCCACATTTCAAACCACTTCCTGGTTTGCTTTTCAATTTACTAGAAAAACTGTCATTTTAAATATGATTCTAGAAAGATGAAACCTTCAACTTATCTAAATCCTTTCCTGAAATTTATGTATTTTATGACTTTTAGTTAAGTTCTGGTACCAGAAATGTTGATGCTGTCCTTTGGACAAAGAAACATTTGGGACCTAAAGTGTTTTTTTTTTTTTTTTTTAATTGTACTTTAGATGAAGGTTTACAAAACAAACTAGTTTCTCATTAAACAGTTAGTACACATATTGTTTTATGACATTGGTTAACAATGTCAAAACTTTCCCTTCTCAACACTCTCCCTTCTCAACCTTGGGTTCCCTATTACCAGCTTTCCTGACCCCTCCTGCCTTCTAGTCCTTGCCCCAGGGCTGGTGTGCTCCTTTAGTGGGACCTAAAATTTAATTCATCAATGATGACTGAGGACCAGAAAAAATAAGCTCCAGTGGCAACAAAAACATGAATACTGGAGGGTCCATCTTGCCAAACTACCAGCCTAAAACTGTAACAGTTATATTTTATTAGAAGATTTTTGTGTTAATACACATGCGTGCTATTATTTTTTACTTATGCTATTTCAAGTATCCCTTAGGTTTCCCTTTAGGCCTCTATTTGTTTGAAGTGATACTGCACCAAATCCTCTTGCAGACTCACATATTCCCTAACCACCCTTTTTAGGTATTGTTAAAATCTTCAAATATTATGTGACACTGTAATATGAAACAGGAAAGAGGCTAAAGGATATTTTTTGCGAGAGAATGTTTTAATATTCCCAAATGTTATTTATTGGTTTAGAGATTATTATCTTTTAAAAGTTTATAGGGCAACAAGACACAGAAAGGGCCACGTGAACCAGCGACTACATCATCCTGAGACCAGAAGAACTAGATGGTGCCTGGCTACAACCGATGACTGTCCTGACAGGGAACACAACAGAGAACCCCTGAGGGAGCAGGAGAGCAGTGGGATGCAGACCCCAAATTCTCATAAGACCAGACTTAATGGTCTGACTGAGACTGGAAGGACCCCAGTGGTCATGGCCCCTAGACCTTCTGTTACCCCAGGACAGGAACCATTCCTGAAGCCAACTCTTCAGACATGGATTGGACTGGACAATGGGGTTGGAGAGGGATGCTGGTGAGGAGTGAGCTTTTTGGATCAGGTGGACACTTGAGACTATGTTGGCATCTCCTGCCTGGAGGGGAAATGAGTGAGTGGAGGGGGTTAAAAGCTGGTGAAAAGGACAAGAAAAGAGAGAGTGGAGGGAGAAAGCAGGCAGTCTCAATTGGGAGTGTGTAGCAAGGTGTATATGGGTTTTTGTGTGAGAGACTGACTTGATTTGTAAACTTTCACTTAAAGCACAATAAAAATTATTTAAAAAAATTAATAGGGGAAGTCTTTAGAATTCTACTGGATTTTCTGAATAAATTCACCAGGTTTGAATCTGGAAAATTATACACAAGTGTATTCTCCTTAGTTTCTTTTGTACGTCTAATAACCTAGGACAAATCACCTAGCATCTCTAAACTTCAGCTACCTCATTTGCCAATTGAGGATCCTAAGGGGTTATTGTGCATTTTAGTTTTAAAAACATACTTGTAGTTTATATTCATGGCAAAAATAGTAAAAACTTAGGTCCAGAAGTCCTTTTCAAGATTATCTGATTTAAAACTCTTCATCTCCAATGAGAAAATGGTGACCTTCCCAATACCCACTGCCGTTGAGCTGTTTCCGACTCATAGAGACCTTATAGGACAGAGTAGAACTGCCTCATGGGGTTTCCAAACTGTAAATCTTTACAGAAGTGGATGGAGCAGTTGGCAGGTTCAAACTACCAACCTTTTGGTTCACAGCCGAGAGCTTTAAACACTGTACCACCAGACCTTCTTTTATGGTGACTTTAATACCCTAACCATGAGGGTATTTTACACATACCAGTGGCCAGTTGCCATGCAGTCGATTCCAACTTATGGTGACCTCATGAGTGTCAAAGTAGAAACGTGCTCCTGTAAAATGGTATAGAAGTGGTGTCTGGCCTATTTTAACTTCACAAGGGGGGAGGAGAATCAAGATCAACAGCCCGAGGCTGATTTTTATGAGGCGGAGGTCAGACATACCTCCAGTCTATACCACCTTTACCAATTCTGACTCCATCTGTCCCTTCCATGGGGATCTCTACTTTTCTTCTGAGTTCAGTATTTATTTACAATGGCCACATAGAACTCACAGACAATACTCACCATTCTGGGGTTTATTAGGGAAGTAACAGGTTACAATTCCAATTCAGGAATGCTCAGGATATGGCTCAGGAATGCTTAGGATACCGTTCTTCACTCAGGACAGCCTCTTAGCTGTGCCCTCAGGCAGGTCTGTCCCTGGCCCTTGACCCCTCGAAGTCGCCTCTGCCATGATCAGACAACTGTTACAAAACTGTTTTAGCTCTGCTCATAAGTGCCCAGATGCAACCCACACTGCCAATAAACCTCCACCGGAAGGTGCTCAGCTCTAGCTCCGTGCATTAGCAAACCTGGCTCTACCAACTGCCTGGAGGCTCCCTACTCCTCCAGCAAGTCTCCTGCCTGAAGGTGCTCAGCTTTCTCACTCCATAGGCCAGGAAGCCGTCTGCTTCATCACCTGCCAGTCTCTCCTGGTTCTGTTTCTCTGCCAGTTCTTGTTGTCTTCAGAATTATAGTTCTCTCTCTCTTTCAATCTCCTGGCTCCAGGAGCTTCTCAGCATAAGAATCCCAGGTCCAAAGGACATGCACTACTCTTGGCTCTTCCTTCTTGGTGGTGGTGAGATCCTCTCTTCCCCTCTGGGGTGGCTCATTTTAAACCTCATGGGATGGCAAAACTGACCAACCACTTCGTTAGGGTTCCATATACTTTATTTGCATAGCCCCACTCAATCACTGTGTGACTCACAAAGACTATGGCTAGAAGGGCCATATTAAGTAATTCATTGCACCAGCTTCACAGGGTTTTCAAAAGCTGACTTGAAGTGGATCCCAGGCCTTTTTTCTGAGGCCCTCTTGGTAAAGTAGAATGTCCAACCTTTCAGTTAGCAGCCAAGTGTGTTCACTGTTTGCACTACCCAGGGGTTCCATTTTACACATAGAAGAAACTAAAATGATTTCAAGAATATTTGGTTCAATAAGGACCTTCGTGGTTAAGTAATTCCTACTGATTTCTGTTTGTAACTTATCTCTCAGTCAGTGAAATTTTCCCTTTGTCTTCTCCACTTCTATTGCAATTGCTTTTTTGAAGAACATCAGTGCTTTTCCACTGGCCAATGGATGGTAATGGTGTGTGGTGGAAGGAGGATGGGACTCATGAAATTTAGTTATGCTTTGACCCACTGCTGACTTTGAACAAGTTGCTTATCTATCTGTGCCTTGGTTTTCCTCTTCTATAAAATAAGATTTCTCGGTTTCCCAAGTTCAATTATTTTAAATCCAAAGGCTTTTTAAAAAATTTCTCTTTGCTCTTACTCTCCTTTAATTCTGGGCAATATTCAATGCTTTCTTGAAACTTTGCTGTGTTGACTTCTATGTTGTGGTTAATTGCTGTTGAGTCAGCTGTGACTCATGGTGACCTTATGTATAAAAGAATGAAGCATTGCCAGGTCCTGTGTTATCCTCATGATTGTTAGTACACTCTTGTCCATTCTTGTGGCATCTATACCTCTCTGTTATTGTGGATTATGTCTTACTTTTCTCATAGTTCCTATCCTGGCCCTGCTTTCCATGGTGTAGAGTTTTGCCAGGTTCTATACTCTGCCTTTTACTTTCACTTTATCAAAACTGGAGTTCAGGAAACAGTGGGAAAGTAAAAAGGAGAGACATGGATTGGGGGTTCTGGAAAAACTGCAGTGTTGAGCAAATGCCAATAATTATTAAATGATATCATTAATATTACATGCAAGTAAAATTTTGCTGAAGATAATTAAAAAACAGTTACAGCAGTACATCAACAGGGAACTGTCAGAAATTCAAGCTGGATTCAGAAGAGGACATGGAAAGAGGGATATCATTGCTGATGTCAGATGGATCTTGGCTGAAAGCAGGAATACCAGAAAAATATTTACCTGTGTTTTATTGACTATGCAAAGTAGTTAACTACCTTGACAGTGTGGATCATAGCAAATTATGGATAACATTGCAAAGAATGGAAATTCCAGAACACTAAATTGTGCTCATGAGGAACCTGTACACAGATTGAGAGGCAGTTGTTCAAACAGAACAAGGGGTACTGCCTGGTTTAAGATCAGGAAAGATGTGTGTCAGAGTTGTATCATTTCACCATACTTAATCAATCTGTATGCTGAGCAAATAATCAGAGAAGCTGGAATCTATGAAGAAGAAAGTGGCATTGGGATTGGAGACTCATTGACAACCTACAATATGCAGATGACACAACTTTTCTTGCTGAAAGCAGAGAGGACTCGAAGCACTTACTGATGAAGATCAAAGACTACAAACGTCAGTATGCATCACACTCAACATAAAGAAACCAAAAATCCTCACAACTGGACCAATAAGCAACATCATGATAAATGGAGAAAAGATTGAAGCTGTCAAGGATTTCATTTTACTTGGATTCACAATCAATACCCATCGAGGCAGCAGTTAAGAAATCAAATGGCATGTTACATTGGGCAAAACTGCTACAAAACATCTCTTTAAGGTGTTAAAAAACAAAGATGTCACTTTGAGGACTAAGGTGTAGCTGACTCAAGCTCTGGTATTTTTAATCACCTCATATAAAAGAAAGAGCTGGAAAATGAATAAGGAAGACAGAAGAAGAATTGACATCTTTGAATTACGGTGTTGGCGAAGAATATCGAATATACTATGGACTCCCAGAAGAAAGAACAAATCTGTCTTGGAAGAAGTACAGCCAGAATAGGCCATAGGAATGAGCATGGTGAGACTTTGTCTCACGTTCTTTGGATGTATTAACATGAGGGACCATTTCCTGGAGAAAGACACCATGCTTGGTATCATGGATTGAATTGTGTTCCCCAGATATGTGTGTTAACTCGGCTAGACCATGATCCCAATATCGTGTGGTTGTCCTTCACTTTGTGATCTGATGTAATTTTTCTATATGTTGTAAATTCTAACCTCTGTGATGTTAATGAGGCAGGACATAATCTATAGAATTAAACTGTATTTTGAGTCAATCTCTTTTGAGATATAAAAGAGAGAATTGAGCAGAGAGGAGAGGGACCTCATGCACCCAAAAAGAAGCTCCTCCTGAAGCAGAGTTCATCCTTTGGACCTGTAGTCCCTGTGCTGAGAAGCTTCTAGACCCAGGAGAAAATTGATGACAAGGGCCTTACTCCAGAGCAGACAGAGAGAGGAAAGCCTTCTGCACCTAGTGTCCTGAATTTGGATTTCTAGCCTCCTATACTGGGAGAGAGTAAATTTCTGTTTTTTAAAGCCATCCACTTGTATTATTTCTGATATAGCAGCACCAGATATCTAAGACACTTGGTAAGGTAGCGGGTTAGTGAAAGAGAGGAAGATCCCCAATGAGGTGGAATGATACAGTGACTGCAATGATGGGCTCAAGCATAGCAACAATTGTGAAGATGATGCAGGATCAGGCAATATTTTGTTCTGTTGTACATGGGTTACTATGAGTTGGGACCAACTCAACTGCACCTGACAATAATAGAAACACCATTTGTTTATTTGGGTTATGATAAAAAAGTGAAATATTTAGATGAAATATTATATTTTGATGCAGTAATATAGAAAAGTAAATACTCTGTAAGTAGCTTTGCAATACTCACCAACACGATAATTTAATATTGAATATACCACAGAAGGCCTAAAGAATGACGAAATCTGTCTTGGAAGAAATACAGCCAGAATACTCCTTAGAAGCAAGAATTTGTCTCATGTACTTTGGACATGTTATGAGAGGGGATCAGTCCCTGGAGAAGGACATAATGCTTGATAGAGGGTCAGTGAAAAAGAGAAAGACCCTCAAGAATATGGATTGACACAGTAGCCGAAACAATGGGCTCAAGCCTAGCAATGATTGTGAGGGTGGCACAGGACAGACAGTGTTTCATTCTGTTGTACATAAGGTCTCTGTGAGGTGGAATCAAGTCGATGGTACAACAACAGCAACACCTTTGCCACATCAAATATCATGAAATGTAGGTCCCATAAACACTTAATATATTAATTTCCTTTTATAACGATTTTTGCATGAATAAATAAGACAGCTCCTATTCAATATTATTAACTTTAACTTGCAATGTTGGATGCAAAAAGAGGTTAAATTACTTGCCAACATCAAGATTAGCTAGTGAGCAGTTGATCTTTAACTAGATTCCATGTTTTCTAATTTGGGGGCTAGTGGTTCTGTGACCACGTCTTCATGTTAAAGAAGAAATTATTTTTGTTGTACGTTTCTAACATGTAATATAAGTCAGACATGTAATATAAGTTGATGTAAATATGTACTCAAAATATGAAAATAATATCTAAATAACCTGACAAAAGTTACAAGGAGAAGCATAATTAGTGCAGGTCTAAATCTCTTTAACTTTTATTCCACCTTTTCATTCACTTCTACTTTGCCTCTGTGATGTCTCCTTTCTGTCTTTTTGTTTCCCTTGGTATTATTTTCTTCCATTTTGACCTTTTACCTATTTTAATTGTCTCATTATACTCTCAGCTTTTATTTTTTTTCTCTGTTTTTATTTTTCCCCAGACTGAAATTCAGACCATTCATTTATTCTTAAGCACATAAATGAGAGGTTACCTTACTTTTATGTGGAATTATTCTACAGCACTTTATGGAAGCATGTTTTCAATTGTATCTGACATAGTAAATCAAAACTGCTCACTAAAATCTGAAGTATTTCTGCAAATAAATGTCACCCTGAGCTTTGTATAACTCTGAACAGAGACCCATAAAATATCTAGAATTTATTAAGACTATAATTTTATTTGTTTTATATTGGATTTCCATTCCTGAATAAAATGTAATCTCCATAGTATTGTTAAAGATGACATAGATTCATGTTGTTTCTAGTTTTATGGTAGAGAAACAAAGGTATGTTTGGCAACATATTCTAGTTCACATAATTTATCACAAATTAAACTCAGGTCTCTTTTATTGCTGGGATAAATTCCAAATAGCTTACTCTTCATTGTTGTACAGTCATCAGAATCATTAACCTCTGGAATACAATGAGCTATTCTAGAACAATTCTGTAAGAACCTCTTTTCATTAAGCAGACCCAGCAAAAAACCCAGAGAATATAGTTGAAATGCCAGAGATAGTGACTCATGAGTAAACCCAACTGTAGGCATTCTAAAGGGCTACCAGGGTGGAGGGGAACAAAGAAGAATAAGAAAGACTTGCCCACTAGATATTTTTTGTTATCAGTTATGCTCTCTCTTTTTTTTTCTTTTAAGGGTTATGGAGGACTATTGATGCACACTTTTATACTGAAATTATTCTGTCACCCCACATATCTAAAGAATGGTTTATACCCTGCTTCAGTGGTTTTCCAACTTTTGACCATGATCCATATAAAAAAATCATTTTTTATTGCAAACTAATACATACATATCTGAATATATGACTGTGTGTATATAAAAAAGGATAGTATGTATAATATAATAAAAGAAAAAGAGATCCTTTTTAGGTATGATACAAATTTCTATTTTCCATTCTGATGTATTCCATTACTTTACATTAAAAATTACTGACTAGAACCTACTAAACTGATTGGTCATCAATATATTGGTTTGAAAAACTGATCCCTAGTACAAGAGGATAGGAAAAAGTCTCCTCTATAGTCAGAATGAGTATTAGACCTAACCAAAATGTGAAATTGGTCTATTTTATTTCTAGCTTTGTGTTGCTGGAAGCTGTGCTACTGGTGTTTCGAATACCAGTAGAGTCAGCCATGATGGACAGGTTTCAGAGGAGCTTCCACCCTAAGACAAACTAGGAAGAAGGACCTAGAAATTTATTCTGTAAAAAAAAAAAGGCCAGTGAAAATTTTATGAATAACAGTGGAACATTGTCTGATACAGTGCTAGAAGATGAGCCCCTCAGATTGGAAGGCACTTAAAATACAGCTGGGGAAGAGCTGCCTCCTCAATGTAACATCAACCTTAATGACATGGATAAGGTCAAGCTTTGCTGTTGCTGTTATTGTTAGGTGCCGTCAAGTTGGTTCCAACTCATAGCGACCCTGTGTACAACAGAACGAAAGAGTTCCCTGTCCTGCACCATCCTCACAATTGTTGTTATGCTTGAGCCCATTTTTGTAGCCACTGTCAATCTCTAGGGACCTTCATTTACTGACGTGGCATGACTCAAAATGAGAGGAAACAGTTGGAAACATCTTTTAATAATAGAAACCTGGAATGTACAAAGTATGAATCTAGGAAAATTTGGAAGTAGTCAAAGATGAAGTGGAACTTACAAAGGTCAGTATCCTAGACATTAGTGAGCTAAAGTGAACTGGTATTGGCCATTCTAAATCAGGAAATCATATGGTCTACTATGCTGGCAATGCCAAATTGAAGAGGAATCAGGTCGCACTCATTGTCAAAAAGAACATTTCAAGATCTATCCTGAAGTACAATGCTGTCAGTGATAGGATAATATCCATACACCTACAAGGAAGACCCGTTAATATGACTATTATTCAGATTTACGCACCAACCACTAAGGCCAAAGATGAAGAAATTGAAGATTTTTACCAATTTCTGCAGTCTGAAATTGATCAAACATGCAAACAGGATGCTATCCATTCGAGTCACCTACATGTTTCTTGAATTTAAGTGGGTTTGTGACAGGGGAAGGGAAACCATATTTTGAGTAGGGAAAGGTAAAACTAGGCATGTTGTTGTTGTTAAGTGTTGAATGGATAGCTGGGTCAGTAAGACCCAAAGCTGAGGAAGACACAGCCCTTCTGTTGCATGAGCCCACAGTGTTATTAGAAGGGATACGTCCAACAACCAGATTGCTTTTTAGGCTCTGGAGGAGGATAACTCCTTGTTGCCTCAGGTCCTTGCATTTCCTCTTTCCTATTTGGAATACTCTTGCCCACACTTTTCATCTTGCTAAGTCAGTAAAAAAAAAAAAAAAAGCCAGTGAAAATTCAGTTTTCAGTTTGAATGTATGTTACTTCTTCCAGGAGATTTTCCCTTAATCCACAGTAAAAACTACATCCCTCAAGTTAGATATTCTCATTGCATCCTACTATATTATTTCAAAGAAGCTGTGTGTTTATTCCCTTAATATCTAGTTTTCCAACTGCATTGTGAAACATGCGAGGACACAAATGTTCTCTGATTGGTTCATTGTTTCGTATCCAGATAGCAACAAACCATCTGGATTATAGTAAGTGTTCAATAAATATTTGTTGAATAAACAAATAAATTTAAAATAATATAAAATATTATACATGTAATCAAAGAGGATAAAGCTATCATGAGCGGATAAAGGAAGGAGAGTCTTAAAAAGTAGTATTAAGAGGTTTACCAGTTTCTGTCAAGTAAGGTACTACTCATGGTGACTCAAGTGTTTCAGAGTAGAACTGTGCTCTATAGCAAATATTAAGAAGTAGATATTCATTATGTCCCCTTCTATATCGGTCCAAATCATCCTCACACTACTTCACATTTATTGGCTCTACAGCTTCTTTCAGAGCTTCAGAGAATGCCTTATCTTTCTTCTGCATGGTGGCAACTTTCCTGTCCCCCACCCCTAAGTCGTTGCTTTTCTTTTTAGCCAAGCAGAAAAGTCTGACTCACTTTTACTTTACAGTCTCTTACCCGCTCTATACCAAAGTGGTTTATTCTACCTCTCATATTTCTTTAACTAATCCTTTCTTTTCCAACCTTGTTATCATCATCTTATTTCATCATCTTTTGCCTGAATTACTGGAAGTTTTTTGTAACTGATCTTCCTGTCTCTGACTCTTATGTACCTCAAAACAACTCTCAAATTTCCCTTCATAATGATTTTATTAAAAGGAAAAATATTTCATAATACTTCCTTTTTTTCAAAACCCTGCAATGGCTCTCTACTGCCTCTAGAAAAGCATGACCTCTTCAGCATGGTATATAAGACCATCTATTAACTGGCCCTGACTGTTTTCCTGCTCTTCCTCTCTGAGAAGTTTATGTTCTAGAATTTTTGAGGTCCATGAAATTGTCATACCCTCTCTCACTTTTTTTTGCCTTTTTCATTGCTCTTCCCTTTGCTTTGAATGGCCTCTCTCATCTTGTACTAAAAAATTCTTCTCCTCCAATGGAGCTCAAAACTCCCCACCTCCATAAATTTAGTTCATTCCTGTTCCTCTTAGAAAGAGTTATTCACTTTCTTTTCTTTGGTTTTGCAAATATTATTAAACATGTACACTATATTTAAGTGGGTATTATATATTTTTTCTGTATGAGCTACTTGATATGACACTCGTACTAGAATCTTGGTCTTTCTTATTTTGTTTGGATATTATCTAAGAGTAGAGGCTCCAGAAAAGGATTGCTTCAGTTCAAATCTGGTTCTGCCATTTTCTACCCTTGTGATATGGACAATGTGCTTGTTTTCTCATCTGAAAGTGGGTATATTAATAATAATATATTTTTCCTGGATTAGTAGATGAGAAAATGCATACTATATACAAAGAACAGTACCTGCCACTTAGTACGTGCTCAATAATCCAATAAGTATTAGCTATTTTATTATTGCTATAATTTTCATATTGAAACGTGGTACTCTAAGTTTCCTATCTAATTTTTATGTTGTCGGTTTGTTCCCATATACCTAGCTCTTAAAAGAGCTCGTTGGTCAAGGCAGACATTCTTTACTAGTTAAGCTAAACTTGCTTGGTTTTGAGAAGACTTCAGGGGATATTTTTGGTTTAAGCGTTAAAGATAATCTCAGGACAATAGTTTCAGAGGTTTATTCATCCTCTGGGGCTTCAGAAAATACGGAGCCCAGGAGAATTTGAAATTCTTTTCTGCATTTTCCCTCTTTTGATCAGGATTCTTCTATAGAATCTTTGAACAAAATGTTTAGTACTGGTAACCAAGCACCATCCAGTTCTCCTGGTCTCATGGCAAAGGGGGTAATTGTTCACGGAGGCATTTAGACTCACAGTTCATTCCTTCCTTCTATTCCTGACTCTCCTTCTTCTTCTGTTGCTCCAGGCGAATAGAGAACAATTGTACCTTAGATAACCACTGCAAACTTTTAAGACCCCAGGAACTAGGAAATGGACTAATAGGTAGAACCAAAGCACTAAACATGATATTAGGCCAATTAAACTGAGACGTCCCATGAAACCACGACTCTAAGCCTCCAAACCCAGGAACAAATCCCATGAAGCGTTTCCTTGTACATAAGCAGCTTCAGCAGCTACTCTTTTTTTGTTGTGGTTGCTGTTGTAACTGTATCTATGACACTTGGAAAAAGAGTGTGAGAATGGTTGCATAACTCAAAAAATGTAATCAATGTCACTGAATTGTACACGTAGAAATTATTGAATTGGCGTATACTCTGCTGTGTTTATTCTCAACAAAAATAAAACAAATTATAAAAATAATGTGGTCCTAATAAGAGGTCAGAGCAGAAAGTAATAGTAATAATAACAAGCATTGCTACTATGACTATCTTTGTTACCTCTACCAGCATGATTTTTCAAAACATTTACCATATGTCCCCAAGTGTCTGTCAGTTTGTCATACTGTGGTGGCTTGTGTGTTGCTGTGATGCTGGAAACTATGCCACTGGTATTTCAAAAACCAGCAAAGTCAACCATGATGGACACGTTTCAGCTGAGACTCCAGAATAAGACAGAATAGGGAGAAGGACCTGGTGGCCTACTTCTGAAAAAATTCGTCAGTGGAAATGTAGTGAATAGTAGCAGAACATTGTCTGATACAGTGACGGAAGAAGCGCCCCTCAGATTGGAAGGCATTCAAAATACGACTGGGGAAGAGCTACTTCCTCAAAGTAGAAAATCAAAAACCAAACCCGTAACTGTCAAGTCTATTTTGACTCATAGCGACCCTACAGAACAGAGTAGAACTGCCCCATAGGGTTTCCAAGGAGCTGCTGGTGGATTTGAACTGCTGACCTTTTGGTTAGCAGCCAAATTCAATTCTTAACCACTGTGCCATCAGGGCTCCCCTCAAAGTAAAGTTGACCTTAGTGACATGGATGGAGTCAAACTTTTGGGACCTTCATTTGCTGATGTGGCACGGGTAAAAATGAGAAGAAATGGTTGCAAACATCTACTAATAATCAGAATGTGGAATGTAAGAAGTACGAATCTAGAAAAATTGGAAGTAGTCAAAACTGAAATTGAATGCATAAATATCAATATCCTAGGCATCAGTGAGCTGGAATGGAATGGTATTGGCCATTTTGAATCAGAGAGCATATGGTCTATTATGCCAGGAATGACAAATTGAAGAGGAATGATGTCACGTTCATCATCAAAAAGAACATTTCAAGATCCATCCTGAAGTACCACACTGTCAGTGATAAGATAATATCAATACACCTACAAGGAATACCAGTTAATAGGACTATTATTCAAATTTACGTACCAACCAGGAAGGCCAAATATGACGAGATTGAGAATTTTTATCAAATTCTACCATCTGAAATTGATCGAACAGGAAATGGAGTTGCACTGATAATTAATGGTGATTGGAATGTGATAGTTGGGAATGAAGAAGAAAGACTAGTAGTTGGAAAATATGGCCTTGGTGACAGAAATAATGCTGAAGATCACATGATAGAATTTTGCAAGATCAGTGGCTTCTTCATTGCAAACACCTATTTTCAACAACATAAATGGCAGGTATACACGTGGACCTTGCTGGATGGAATACACAGGAATCAAATTGTCCACATCTGTGGAAAGAGACAATGGAATAACTCAATACGATCAGTCAGAACAAGGCCTGGGTCTGACTGTGGAAGAGATCACCAATTGCTCATATGTAAATTCAAGTTGAAGTTGTAGAAGATTAGAACAAGTCTGGGAGAGCTAAAGTACGACCTTGAGCATATCCTACCTGAATTTAGAGGCCATCTCAAGGACAGATCTGATACATTGAACACAAATGACCAAAGACCAGACGAGTTGTGGATTGACATCAAGGATACCATACATAAAGAAAGCAAGAGGTCATTAAAAAGACAGAAAGAAAAGACCAAAATAGATATCAGAAGAGACTCTCAAACTTGCTTTCGAATGTAGAGTAGCTAAAGTGAAAGAAAGAAATGATGAAGTAGAAGAGCTGAACAGAAGATTTCAAAGGGCAGTTCGAGAAGACAAAGTATTATACTGAAATGTGCAAGACCTAGAGATAGAAAACCAAAAGGGGAGAATACACTTGGCATTTCTCAAGGTGAAAGAACTGAAGAAAAAATTCAAGCCTCAGGTTGCAATACTGAAGGATTCTATGGCCAAAATATTAAATGATGCTGAAAGCACCAAAAGAAGATAAAAGTAATACACAGAGTCACTGTACTAAAAAGAATTTGTTGATGTTCAACCATTTCAGGAGGTAGCATAGGATCTAGAACCAATGATACTGAAGGAACAGATTCAAGCTTCACTGAAGACATTGGCAAAAAACAAGGCTCCAGGAATTAATGTAATACAACTGAGATGTTTCAACAAACGGATGCAATACTGCGAGTGCTCGCTTTTCTATGCCAAGAAATTTGGAAGACAGCTATCTGGCCAACAGATTGGAAGAGACTCATATTTTCCCCATTCCAAAGAAAGATGATCCAGGAGAATGTGGAAATTGTTGAACAATATTAATACCACATGAAAGTAAAATTCTGTTGAAGATAATTCAAAAACGGCTGAAGTAGTACATCAACATGGAACTGCCAGAAAATCAAGCCAGATTCAGACAGGGTGTGGAACAAAGGATATCATTACTGACATCAGATGGATTTCTCTGAAAGCAGAGAATACCAGAGAGATATTTACCTGTGTTTTATTGACTACGCGAAGGCATTCGACTGAGTGGATCATAACAAATTATCTATGACATTGAGAAGAATGGGAATTCCAGAACCCTTAATTGTGCTCATGAGGAAAGTGTACTTTTGGCTAAGTGGCTGTAGTTTGAACAGGACGAGGGGATACTGAGTGGTTTAAAGTCAAGAAAGGTGTGTGTCAAGGTTGTATCCTTTCACCATACTTATTCACTGTTTATGCTGAGCTAGAAGTTAGACTATTTGATGAAGAACAGGGCATCGGAATTAGAGGAAGACTCATTTAACACATGCAGATGACACAACCTTGCTTGCTGTAAGTGAAGAGAACTTGAAGCACTTACTTATGAAGATCAAAGATTAAAACCTTCAGTATGGGTTACACCTCAACATAAAACGAAAATCCTCACAACCAGACCAATAAGCAGCAACATGATAAATGGAGAAAAGATTGAAGTTGTCAACTATTTCGTTTTGCTTGGATCTACAATTAAAGCCCATGGAAGCAGCAGTCAAGAAATCAAATGACATTGAATTGTGCAAATCTGGTGCAAAAACCAAAAAATAAAAAAAGAAACCCGTTGCCATTGAGTCAATTCTGACTCATAGCGACCCTATAGGACAGAGTAGAACTGCCCCATATGGTGTCCAAGGAGCTCCTGGTGCATTCGAACTGCCAAACTTTTGTTTAGCAGTCAGAGTTGAAAGTGTTCAAAAGCAAAGATGTCAGTTTAAGGATTAGGTCCTCCTGATCCGGACCAAGGTGCTTCCAATTGCCCCATATGCACGTGAAAGATGGATAATGAATAAGGAAGACCAAAGAAGAATTGATGCCTTCAATTGTGGTGTTGATGAATAATATTGAATATACCATGGACTGCCAGAAGAAAGAACAAATCTATCTTGGAAGAAGTACAGCCAGAATGCTCCTTAGAAACAAGGATGGCGAGAGTTCGTTTCACATAGTGTCATGGACTGAATTGTGTTCCTCCAAAATATGTGTATCCATTTGGCTAGGCCACGATTCCCAGTACTGTGTGATTGTCCAACATCTTGTCATCTGATATGATTTTCCTGTGTGGTGTTAATCCTACTTCTATTATGTTAATGAGATGGGATTAATGGCAGTTGTTTTGATGAGGCAGAGCTCAATCTACAGGATTTGGTTGTGTCTTAAGCCAATCTCTTTTGAGATATAAAAGACTGAAAAAAAAAGCAGAGAGACATGGGGACCTCATACCACCAAGAAAGCAGCACCAGAAGCAGAGCGCCTCCTTTGGAACTGAGGTTCCTGCATGGAGAAACTCCTAGGCCAAGAGAAGATTGATGACAAGGACCTTTCCCCACAGCCGACAGAAAAAGCCTTCCCCTATAGCTGGCTCTCTGAATTTGGGCTTCCAGCGTCCTAGACTGTGAGAAAATAAATGTCTTTATTAAAGCCATCCACTTGTGGTATTTCTTTTTATAGCAGCACTGGATGACTAATCACGTAGTTTGGACATATTATCAGGAGGGAACAGTCCCTGGAGAAGGACATCATGCTCGGTAAATTACACGGTCAATGAAAAAGGGGAAGACTCTCAAGGAGATGGATTGACAAGTGCCTGCAGCAATGAGCTCAAGCATAGCAAAGATTGTGAGGATGGCGCAGGACAGAGCAGCGTTTCATTCTGTTGTACCTAGGGCCGCTATGAGTTGGTAAGAACTCGATGGCACCTAACAACAACAACCATGTGCCAGCCTTGATGATAAGGGGTTCGCAAGTGTTGTCTAAATTAGTCCTAAATATATATAGTGAGTGCTACTACTATCTTCATTGTAGGAAAAAAAAAAAAAAACTAACACTTGGAGAGCTTAGTCAATTTTTCCAAGCACTCACAGGTAGTGAGTGGGAGAGCCAGGGCTGAAGCTACAGGCTGTCTCAGTCCAATCTCCTCTCTTGACAATTCTATCACAGTATTTCCCTGATGGGCTAACATTTTCCTTCGCTGAAACCCTAAGCCAAAAACCAAAGACATCACCATTGAGTCGATTCTGGCTCATCATAGCGACCCTATTTGACAGAGTGAAACTGTTCCATAGCGTTCCAAGGCTGTAAATCTTTACTTAAGCAAACTGCTCCATCTTTCTCCTACAGAGTGACTGGTGGGTTTAAACTGCCAATCTTTCAATTAGCAGCCAAGTTGTTTAACCGCTACTCCACGAGGGCTCCTTTAAAACCTGTTTCTGTTGAGCCATTTCCGACTCAAGACACACATTGCGTACAACAACATACTTGAGCTCACCAATGATTCTGAAGATGGCGCAGGTCCAGGCAAAGTTACTTTCTGTTGTAGGAAACATGGTGTTGACATGAGTCAGAGCCGACTCAAATAAATAGTCTTTATATTTCTTTCATAGCCAACATGATGTCTTGACCATAGCTGGTGTTCAATAAATACTTGTAGATTAGAGTTAATTGTGTGGTATACAGGAATCCAGAAGGTTTTGTATGAGGGGCGTTATGGATTGAATTTTGTCCCCCCAAAATGTGTGTCAACTTGGCTAGGCTATGATTCCTAGTATTCTATGGTTGTCCTTCATTTTGTGATCTGGTGTAATTATCCTATGTGTTATAAATCCTAACTGCTATGATGTTAATGAGACAAGATTAGAGTCAGTTATGTTATTGAAGCAGGAAGCAATCTACAGGATTAGGTTGTATCTTGAGTCAATCTCTTTGGAGATATAAAAGAGAATCAAGCAGTGAGGAAAGGGACCTCATCACCACCAAACCAGAAAAGCTGGGAGTGGAACACATCATTTGGACCCACAGTTCCTGTGCTGTGAAGCTCCTAGACCCAGGGGAAGATTGATGACAAAGATCTTTCCCCAGAGCCAACAGAGAGAGAAGCCTTCCCCTGGAGCTGGTGCCCTAAATTTGGACTTTTAGCCTCCTAAACAGTGAGAGAATAAATTTCTGTTGGTTAAAGCCATCCACTTGCAGTATGTTGAAACACAGTGATAGATATAGCAGTACTAGATAACGAAGATGAAGGTTGAGAATTAAAGTGTGTGTCTTCAGTTGGGGAGACATAGGACATTTCTTTAGGATGCTGAAAATATCTTTGGTGTTTCTAGGTTTCAGAAAGTTAAGCCGGGTGGAAGAAAAAATTATTGTAAAGTGTTAGTTCTATTATTTTGCTATTAAAATGTTATTGCCTTACATACATTTTAAAATAAACGCTCTGTTTTTACCTCTTAGCTCTTCACTGAATACAAACTTTATGTATTTATAATCTTCTATTTGAGTAAGCAAGCAAGCAAAACCACTTTTTAAAACATCTAGCCTCTTTGTAGGAGCTCTGGTGGTACAATGGTTAAGTGCTCAGGCTACTAGCCAAAAGGTCAGCAGTTTGAATCCACCAGCTGCCCTTTGGAAACATTATGGGGCAATTCTACTCTGTCCTATAGGGCCGCTATGAGTCAGAATTGACTCAATGGCATTTTTTTTTTTTTTGGTTTTTGGTTTAGCATCTTTGTATAAATATGTACAAAAATAACCCTTGATATCCTCTTACTAATTTCTTATCATTTTGCAGAAAATAGCCTATCATTAACTCCATAACTTGCTAAGTTTTCTTCTTGCAGAAAGCACATGGTAATGCTCAGATCTGACACTGTAAAATATCATGCATATTTATTAACAGTCATTATTATACCTTACATTTAACATTACTTGTTACAAAAATTCACATTCAGATAGCACTTTAGATGTTAGCTTTAACACAGCATCTTAAATTTAAGTAATTTACTTCTTACATGACAAGTTAGATTTTTCAATATGAGTGTTTTATGCCGTAATTTGAAATCTCTGGAGGCACCAAGTCATAGGAATCTCTTTTTTTAATTTAGTGGGAATTAATGATTTGTGTCTCTCCCTTGTTATTTGTCTAAGGGAAGAAGGAAAATGGCATACAGTTGTTTTTTTTTTCTCTACACTTCTTGTTTACTCATGAGTAAAGAATTAGTCATAAATTCAAGTGAAAAAATGACGCAGGTATGAATATCAATCCCCAAACCAGGAATGAATTGTTTTTATTATACAGCTATACTCAGAAAATTTAATGACTTGTTCATAATGCTACTCATTTATTGTGTTGTAACCAAAAGCCTTTTGGGAAAAGAAAAGAAAATTTCATAATCTTTATTGTACATGTTGCTTTCTTTTGAGACCCTGAGTCTTCTTTAGCATATTTTGTTCACCTTAGAATAGAACGAATTGATAAATTTCTCATTTAATTCAAGCTGAAAGTCATCGAGATTAATCACGAAGTTTCTATGAATCTCTTGCTATGCACTAGGTAGGTGTAAACCTTCCGATATCTCTTCTTTATCGAGTAGATACATAGGAGTGCTATAATTCTGTAGAACCACACCTCTTCGTATAAAACACACATTCTACAGTCCTTAAAGGAAAATGATAAAAAAACACATAGCTCAAGTTTGATTTAGACAAGACAAGGCATTCTCAAGTGATCCAAAAGGTTGGGATGACCATGATAAAACGTGAACTAGATTTATGCACCTAAACTCAGCCTCTGCCTGTCCTTTGCTATTACCATAGAGGATTAGGGATGGGTGAACCCAGCCGTGTTTTGGGTCCGTCAAACATCTTGAACTACTTTTCCAATGTTCTGGGTTAGGCAAAACCCAAAATGTGTTTTGCCAAGCACATTTTCTCTTAATTCTTAAGCCCAGGAGTATTTTAAGGTAAATTTAATCCATATGCTTCTGATTCATTTACACTAAACTCATCAAAATGTTCAGTCTTAAGTGCTATTTGATGTACAAGAAGCTTTCTGAATATTTTTGTAAGCTGTTTAAAGTCCTGTTCATTGGACTTTTATCTTAGCTTGGCCAAGAGCAAATGAACTTGAACCCTAAACAATCAAGTTTGGTTGCAAAGTCTAAAATATCAAGATTCAGGGGGGTTCTAAACTTGGCTATGCGTAATTTGATCCTTGGTAAGAATCTATATTAACATTATTTTTACAGAACATGGATTGTGTAACACAATGAGTAGTGAACAAAATGCAAAATAGGGCATGGAAATATAAAGGAGCCAAGTGACAAATAATTCAAAGCAGATTGAGTGTCTGTTCTTTAGCAAGAATCATGCACGAGCTAACATAATAGAGGATGACACTGCATCTGTTTTCATTTTTCTTTCTTTTGGGAGGACTTTCTTCTTTTTTGGACTCTGTTTGGACTTTTCTACAAGGTCTCTCCCATTTCTAGCTTTTGGACAGTTACAGACTGTATAGCTAATATTGAAGGGGTAAGACTAAATAGAAGAAAACGATGTTTACTATCATTTTTAAGGGTTTTTTTTTGTTATGAAAAAGCTACAATGGATTACAAACTTTATTTCTTAAGACATCATCATAAGCTTCCAAAATATTAATGACCAGATGGAGGTTCACTATCAAATGGGTCAAATTTCCAGCTCTTGTAAATTTAGACTGGCAGATATCTACTAAATTTTGTAATAAAGAATTTCTATTTGATTACATACAGGTAAATTAATCTTTATCTCTCACTATTTCTATATGACTCAGGAGATCAAACTATATTTGAAATATATTTGTGTATAGAAGTAGTTAGGGGGTTAGCTATGTAAACAAGAAATCTAAGTGGTAAGTCAGAATAAAAGAGAGTAGAATAAAAGGCTGTAATGGACAAGTAATGTTTCACATGCTAAAAAGCTGAGAACTTAATCTTATTTTTCAGTTACAGAAATTTCTAAAATCCAGACCCACACACTGAATAAAGTTAAGTAAAAATCAATAATGATTTTAGCATAAGCTTTGACAGTTGCACATGAGAAAAGATTGTTTTTCCTACTGTTGTAGGAAACAACACTCTCTTGTAATAAGACACAAATAATAACAAATATTTTTATAATCATGATCTCAGCCATCCTATATTCTCTTTCAGCACTCTTCCACGTATGTTGAGGAGTGACACAGATGAACACATTGATGGAGAAGGGAAGGCAAGAACAAGTGCATTGCAACGAGATTGAATTCCTGGACTAAAATGTCACCTATGAATAGTGCTATGATTTCTTATTTATCTTTCTCTATATGCCAATTTCTATTTAATAGTACTGTACGTGGATTATAGTTTTGAAGAGTTAGGACTTTGGAATTAACACATTTTAATTTTTAATCCTTACTAGCTGGTTAATGTTGAAAAGTTCCTTAACCTCTCTCTAACCTCAAGTTCAATGAAATCAATGATATAGGATCCTTAAAATTATTGAAAATAATAATATACATTAAAGTCATAAAATTAAACAGACTTAGAGCACATGGTAAATGTCAAATAAATGGTACCTGTAAGATGGATGATTTATTTCTGCTTAAATTTTCAGTAATGGGATATCTGCTACCAGAGAAGGCAGCACATATTCCATGGCTTCAGGCCCATGGTGGTCTTTTTGATGTGTCAACCTGGCTAGGCTACAGTGCCCAGTTATTTAATCAAGTACTAATCTAGGTGTTGCTGTAACAGTATTTATTTATTTAATTTACTGTGCTTTAAGTGAGAGTTTATGAGTCAAGTCAGTCTCTCATACAAAATCTTAAATACACCTTGCTATGTTCTCCCAGTTCCTCTCCCCTTAACGAGACAGCACACTTCTCCTCTCTACCCTGCATTCCCTGTGTCCATTCAACCAGCTTCTGGCCTTGTCTGCATTCTCATCTTATCTCCAGTCAGGAGTTGCCCACATAGTCTCATGTGTTTACTTGAGCCAAGAAGCTCACTCCTCACCAGTATCATTTTCTGTCTTATAGTCCAGTCCAGTCTCTGTCTGAAGAGTTGGCTTCGGGAATGGTTCTGGTCTTGGGCTAACAGAAGGTCTGGGACCATGACCCCTGGGTCCCTCTAGTCTCAGTCAGACTATTAACTCTGGTCTTTTTATGAGAATTTGAGGTCTGCATCCTACTGCTCTCCTGCTTCATCGGTGATTCTCTGTTGTGTTCCCCGTCACGGCAGTCATTGGTGGTAGCTGGGCACCATTTAGTTCTTCCAGTCTCAGGCTGATGCAGTATCTGGTTTATGTGGCCCTTTCTGTTTCTTGGGCTCATATTTACCTTGTTCTTTGGTGTTTCCCATTCTCTGCTCCAGGTGGATTCATACAAATTGATGCATCTTAGATGGCCCCTTGCTAGTGTTTAAGACCCCAGACACCACTTACTAAAGTGGGATGCAGAACATTTTCTTAATACATTTTGTTTTGCCAATTGAGCTAGATGTCCCCTGAAACCATGGTCCCCAGACTCCCATCCCTTCTATTCCAGCCTTCAAAGCATTCCGTTGCATTCAGGAAACTTCTTTGCTTTTGGTTTAGTCCAGTTGTTCTGACCTCTCTTGTATTGTGTGTTATCTTTCCCTTCACCTAAAATAGTTCACGTCTACTATCTAATTAGTGAATACCTCTCTCTCTCCCTCCCCACCCTTGTAACCATCAAAGAGTATTTTCTTCTGTGTTTAAACTTTTTCTTGAGTTCTTATAATATTGGTCTCATACAATATTTGTCCTTTTGCAACTGACTAATTTCACTCAGCATAATGCCTTCCAGATTCTTGCATGTTATGAGATGTTTCATAGATTATTCGTTGTTCTTAATCTTTGCATAATAGTCCATTGTGTGAATATACCATAATTTATTTATCCATTCATCCATTGATGGACACCTTGGTTGCTTCCATTTTTTGTTATTGTAAACAGTGCTGCAATGAACATGGGTGTGCATATATCTGTTCGTGTGAGGGCTCTTATTTCTCTAGAATATATTCCAAGGAGTGGGATTGCTGGATTATATGGTAGTTCTACTTCTAGCTTTTTAAGGAAGCACCAAATTGATTTCTAAAGTGGTTGCACCATTTTACATTCCTACCAGCAGTGTGTGTGTTCCAGTCTCTCCATGACCTCTCCAACATTTACTATTTTGTGTTTTTTGGATTAATGCCAGCCTTGTTGCGGTGAGATGGTATCTCTCTGTAGCTTTGATTTGCATTAAAAAAATTTTTTTTTTTTTTTTTTAATGGCTAATGATCATGTATCTGTTAGCCACCTGAATGTCTTCCTTGTTGAAGTGCTTGTTCATATCCTTTGCCCATTTTTTAATTGGGTCGTGTTTTTGTAGTTGAGTTTTTGCAGTATCATGTAGATTTTAGAGATTGGATGCTGATGGGACTTGTCTTAGCTAAAAAACTTTTTCCCAGTCTGTAGGTAATCTTTTTACTCTTTTGGTGAAGTCTTTGGATGAGTATAAGTGTTTGATTTTTAGGAGCTCCCAGTTATCTAGTTTCTCTTCTGATGTTTGTGCATTGTTAGTAATGTTTTGTGTACTCTTTATGCTATGTATTAGGACTCCTAGCATCGTGCCTATTTTTCCTTCCATGATCTTTATCATTTTAGATTTTATAGTTAGGTCTTCAATCCATTTAGGATTTGTTTTTTGTGCATGGTGTGAGGTATGGGTCTTTTTCATTTTTTACAGATGGATATCCAGCTATGCCAGCACCATTTGTTGAAGAGACTGTTTTTTCCACATTTAACAGAGTTTGGGCTTTTGTCAAATATCGGCTGCTCATATATGGATGGATTTATGTTCTGTTCCATTTGTCTATGTATCTGTTGTACCAGTACCAGGCTATTTTGACTACTGTGGCAGTATTATACATTCTAAAACCAGGTATTGTGAGGCCTCCTACTTTGTTCTTCTTTTGCAGTAATGTTTTACTTACTTGGGGCCTCTTTCCCTTCCATAAGAAGTTGGTGATTTGTTTCTCCATCTCATTAAAAAATGTCATTGGTATTTGGATTGGGATGGCATTGTGTCTATAGATTGCTTTTGGTAGAACAGACATTTTTACAATGTTGAATCTTCCTATCCATGAGCAAGGTATGTTTTTCCACTTATGTAGGTCTGTTTTGGTTTCTTGCAGCATTGTCTTATAGTTTTCTTTGTATAGGCCTTTTACCTCTCTGGTTAGATTTATTCCTAAATATTTTATCTTCTTAGGGGCTGCTGTAAATGGTATTGATTTGGTGATTTCACCTGCGATGTTATCATTGTCGGTGTAGAGGAATCCAACTGATTTTTAATATTTAGCTGGTATCCTGATACTCTGCTGCTATGGAAGTATTTTGCAGATGTGCTTAAAGTTCAAATCAGCTGCTTTTAAGTAAAAGAAATTATCCTAGAGAATGAGTGGGTCTCATTCAGTCAGTTGAAATGCCTTAAGAGCAGAGTTGAGGTTTCCTTGATAAAGAAGAAAATCTGCCATTGAACAGCAGCTTTAGTTTGTTTAAAAGTTCCAGCCTACACTTCCTGTTGGTCCACTCTACAGATTTCAGACATAGCTAGTCAGTTCTTACAACCATATAAGCTCTCAACTCAAAGCAGGGCCATTTTATCAGCTTTAGGATCTATAGTTGTTGCCTTATTGTTCATCATTACTAATATGTATTTTTAAGGCTTATCGTGTTGTCATATACCTAATATGGTGTGTTCATTCAAATGACTACAACAAAAACTCTTAATACTTTTGGTGGGAAATATTGAATCATTAAATGTGTTTATCATAACAATAAAAGGAGATGTTGAGAAATAAAAGAATTCTCTTCATTAAATGTTGAAAATACTTTTTAGAATTTTTGAGATTTAGGGACACCCTTTTGCATCTGTTTTTTATTTAAATCTTGAGGAAAAACAAGCAAATTGTCATTAAGCAAATTTGAAAGACTTGCAACCCTTCAAATAGAAAGTGTTACAGCTAATTTTTCTATTAAAAACATTGTTTTCAGTTTCTTCTATGCTGTTCCAATGTTATATCCCAGTTAGCCTTTAAATCATATGTATTTAAGTTCACAAAAGTTCGTTACTGTTTCTCATTTACAGTTTTATAGGCTTCTGCAAAAATTAACTATTTGACTGGGAAAAAAACAAAATCAAACAAATGAATTTTCCTTTTTATTTGAGTGTTCTCTCACACCCAACTCCTGCCCATATGAGCAGTTAATAGGGTGGTCATTTTACACATGCCTTCTTACAATTCAAATTGGCAAGCCCTTTAGTGCAAGTATTAGCCTGGAATTTGAATAGGTTTTCCTCAGATTACAAAAATGAGAGTTTACTTATAAATAAAAATCCTTTCTCATTGAATTAGATCAGGTTAAGACAAAGTATATACACATTTTCACTTTAGAAATAGTAGTTTTGGTAAATGAGAAAACAAGTAGTTTGCAAAAGTATTTTAAACATGGATTCCCAATTCGCAAAAGGTTAAAAAAGCATTTAACTATTCACAAAAGTGTTTTGTTAATTTCTCTGAAAAGAAATGAAATATAATATGAGAATGTCTCATTGGTTCAGACTTAAATAATTTTTTAACAGCTTTGTTGATGTATAGTTTGCATACGTATAGTTCACCTGTTCAAAGTGCACAATTCAGTTTTTTAGTGTATTTATAGAGTTATACAACCATTATTATACTAATTTTAGAACAATTTAATCCTCCCCTGTCTTAGGCTGGGTTCTCTAGAGAAGCAAAACCAGTAAAGCGTATAAATATATATATAGAGAAAGTGATTTATATCAAGGAAATGGCTCATGTAATTGTAGAGGTTGGAACATCCCAGGTCCATGGATCAGGATAGAGGCTTCTCCTGATTCACATAGCTGCAGGGGCTGGAGAACCCAAGATCGGTAGGTCAGAGAGCCGGGCTCTTGCTCACAGGCTGTGAAGATCGACTATGTCAAAACTGGCAGATAAGCTGCTAGCTCAAGTTCCAAGAACCAGAGGTCAGACAAACAGGAGGCAGCTGCTGGATCCAGACCAGGCAAAAGCCAGAACATCTGCTCTAGTCAGATGCAGGCTACACGCCCAAGGAAACTCCCTTTCAACTGATTGGTTACTCATAGCAGATCTCATCATAAGGGTGGTCACATATAAACACTGAGAATCATGGCCCAGCCAAGTCGATACACAATCTTAGCCATAACAGTCCACCCCTTATCAACTTGGTACCTGTACACATCCCCCTAAACCATACAGGATCTCTGAATAAAGACAACTGCAATGTCATACTTGTACCTAACATGACACAACTAACACATGTATAGTTGAAAACACACTAGCCCTGTTTACACCTTATATTTTATAAATGAAGAAAACAAAAATATTTGATGTATGCATGCAAAGCAGAAACACCCATAACAATCACAGTCCTCATTTCTGCAACTGGCCATGTGGACTTAACTGATATTTCGAACTACCTCCTTCCACTACCCATTCCATATTCCCTGGGCCCTCATGAAGCACCTCAACTTGTCGTGTTTCTTTACCTGGCAGGGTGACCCAAACCTTCATTCCTGAAGGGTCTGGGCCATTACTATTCATGTCCGAAATTGGGTTACAGTAGTTTTCCATTGACTTTAATTACAGGGCAGGGTAGTCTTAAGAGATGCCCTAAGAGATCTCCTGCATTTCAGACGTCTTCTTCTTTACCTCCATAATGTAATATCAATCTGATTTCTTCTTGGTAATCAGGATCAATCACACCAGCACCTATTTAACTCCCTTCTTTTCCTGTTGATCCAAAGGCATAAGAAACCCAATGTGGCCAGGTGGCATTCTCAGCTTTTAGTTCAATGGAATCAGACTTGCAGAGCATAACATCATGGGGACAGGGAGCAAAAATCTTGCAAGTGGGCCACTAGGGGTAATAGTGAGTGGTGCCTCTCCCATTTCCACCCCTTGATTCCTGGACCCATGAATCCTGGCTATGGGACAAACAGCACCATATACTGGGTGATGGTTTAGAGTATATACAGCCTTCTGGAGAACATTGCCTCAACCCTGCAGTGTATTACCTCCTAGCTGGTGCTGCAGTTTTGTCTTTAGAAGGCCATTCCATCATTCTATCAAGCCAGCTGCTTCAGGATAATGAGGAACATGGTAACAATAGTGAATTCCATGAGCATGGGCCCACTGCCGCGCTTTGTTTGCTGTGAAGTGAGTCCCTTGATCAGAGGCAATGTTGTGTGGTAAACCATTACAGTGGATAAGACATTCTGTAAGACCGTGGATGGTAGTTTTGGTAGAATCATTGTGTGCAAGGAAGACAAATCCATATCCAGAGTAAGTATCTATTCCAGTAAGAACAAAAACACTGCCCTTTCTACAAGGGAAGTGGTCCAGGGTAATCAATTTGCCACCAGGTTGCTGAATGATTGCCTCGAGGTATGCTACCATATCGGGGACTCAGTGTTGGTTTCTGCTACTGGCAGATTGGGCACTCAGCAGTGGCTGTAGCCAAGTCAGCCTTGGTGAGTGGAAGTCCATGTTGCTGGGCTGTGCATAATCTCCACTCCTGCTACCATGGCCACTTTGTTCATGAGCCCATTGAGCAATGATAGGAGTAGCTGGGGAAAGAGGATGACTGGTTGCCACAGAATGCATCATCCTATCCACTTCATTGTTAAAATCATCCTCTGTTGAGGTCACCCTTTGGTAAGCATTCACATGAGACACAAATATCTTCACTTCTTTGGCCCACTCTGAGGGGTCTATCTGCATACCTCTTCCTCATAAATTCTTGTCTTCGATTTTCCAATCATGTTCCTTCCAAGTCCCTGACCATCCAACCAAACCATTAGCCACAGCCCATAAATCAGTATACAATTGCACATCTGGCCATTTCTCCTTCCAAGAAAAGTGAACAACCAAGTGCACTGCTCCAGGTTCTGCTCATTGGAAAGATTTCCCTTCACCACAGTCCTTTAGGGAAGTCCCAGAAATGGGCTGCTGTGCTGCTGTTGTCCACTTTCGAGTGGTGACTGCATATCTCACAGAACCATCTGTAAATGAGTTTTCTCTTCTTCAGTCAACTGATCATAAGGAACTCCCCATGAGGTCATAGGTGCAGACTGGGAGATGGAAGATGATGTGACAGGAGTGGAGACCATGGGCATTTGACCACTTTCTCGTGCAACATACTTGTGCCTTCAGGTCCTGCTCAGGCCTGATCTTGTATATACCACTTCCACTTAATGATGGAGTGCTGCTGTGTTCATCCAACTTTATGACAGATAACACCCAGTTCATGATGGGCAGCTCAGGCCATATGGTGACTTGGTGGTCCATGGTTAAGCATTCAGTCTCTACTAAGGCCTAGTAAGAAGCCAAAAATTGTTTCTCAAAAGGAGAATAGTTTGCAGAGGATCGCAGGGTCTTTCTCTAAAATCCTAAGGGCCGATGCTGTGATTCACCAATAGGAGCCTACCAAAGTCTCCAAACACCATCTCCATCTGCCCCGGACACTTCAAGCACCATTGGATCAGCTGGATCATATGACTCAAATGACAGAGTGGCTGGCACAGCAGCCAGAACCTGTTGCAGAGCCTTTTCTTGTTCTGGGCCCCATTCAAAATTAGTAGATTTTCGAGTCACTTGATAAATAGGCTAGAGTAACACACCCAAATGGGGAATATGTTGCCTCCAAAATGCAAAGAGGCCCACTAGGTGATGTGCTTCTTTTTTAGTTGTGGAAGTAGCCAGATGCAATAATTTATCCTTCACTTTAGAAGGAATATCTCAACATGCCCCATACCACTGGACCCCTAGAAATTTCACAGAGGTGGAAGATGCCTGAATTTTTGTGGGATTAATTTCCCACTTTCTAGCACAAATATGTTTTACCAATAAGTTCAGAGTCATTGACATTTCTTCCTCACTAGGTCCAATCAGCATAACGTCATCAATGTAATGGACCAGTGTCATGTCTTGTGGAAGGGAAAGGTGATCAAGGTCCTTGGGGACTAAACTATGACATAGGGCTGGAGAGTTGATGTAGCACTGACTGAGCCAAATGAAGGTGTATTGCTGGCCTTGCTAGTTGAAGGCAAACTGCTTCTAATGGTCTTTCAAAACTGGTATGGAGAAAAAGGCATTAGCCAGACCAATAGATGCATACCATTTACCAGGAGATGTATTAACTCCATCAAGCAGTGAAAACACATTTGGAACACCATCTGCAATTGGAGTGGCCACCTGGTTAAGTTTTCGATGATCTACTGTCATTCTCCAAGAGCCATCTGTTTTTTGCACAGACCAAATAGGTGAGTTGAATGGGAATGGGGTGGCAATTACCATTCCTTCATTCTTCAAGTCCTTGATGGTGGCAGTAATCTCTGCAATCCCTCCAGGAATGTGGTATTGCTTTTGGTTCACTATTTTCTTAGGTAGGAACAATTCTAATGGCTTCCACTTGGCTTTTCCTACAATAATAGCCTTTATGCCATTTGTCAGGAATCCAACGTGGGGATTCCACCAGTTGCTGAGTATATCTGTTCCAATTATACATTCTGGAACTGGGGAAATCACTACAGGTTGGGATTGGGGACCCACTGGGCCTACTGTGAGACAGACATGAGCCAAGACTCCAAGAATAAATAACCCGACCTCCATATGCTCCCACTCTGACTGGTGGCCCACAGTGATGTTTTCTGTCTCCTGAAATTAGTTTCAGCTCAGAGCCAGTTTCTAGTAGTTCCGCAAAAGTCTAATTATTTCCTTTTCCCCAATGAACAGTCACTGTTGTAAAAGGCCATAGATCCTTTTGGGAAGGCTGGGAAAGAGATTAACAGTATAAAATTTTGGCAGTACATTGGAGTCTTTCCTCAAGGGGACCTGGCCTCTCCTTCATTCAAGGGATTGTGAGCCTTTAAACTCACTCAGGTCTGGGAATTGACTGAGGGACTATCACTCTCTATCCTGATGATCTGAGTTAGACTGCTGTTCACCTGACCTAGAATTAATCTAGTTGTACAGATCAAGTAAATATTCTGTACATTTCCTCTATATTTCCTAGGGACACCATGTCAAAGTAGCCAATGCCACGAGGCTATTCTGATTAGTGCTTTGATTTCTCTGTCCATTACTGCAACCACACCCACCTTGTCTTTGTTGATTGAGTACAGCCACTTGACCCCTACTACCATGGGGTCCAATCAGCTGTATTGTAGTTAGGTGTCAATTCAGTTAGGCCAGTTCCCACTGTTAAATCTGATTTACACAAAAGAGCAATCACAGCAGTCTTCAAGGATGCTAGAACTTCCTTCAGAAATTTGTTCCTTACAGTTGTGGTAAAAGGTGTGTTCTCTGGGCATTCCATGTGTGGGTCCGTGGGTCTAACCTGATAAATCCACTCTAGCATATTTCCTTAAGCCTTTGGGTACCTTCTTCTACAGTTTACCAAGGCAGGTTTGGTACTTCAACTTATTTTAGTGTAGGCCACCATGTAATCCATGCTTCAGCAACCCAACCAAATAAACTCTTAGATGCTTTCCTAACTTCTCTAGCTGAAACATTGAGTGAAGAATCTGTGCTTATGGACCCAAATCAATGAACTCAGGGTGATCCATCTTCATGTTCCTTGCACCATTATCCTACACCCCTATTAGCCATTCCCACGTATATTTCTGTTTGGACATATTAGGAAATACTCAGGTTTCTGTTTGTACATATTAGGAAAGTCAAGCAGTCCTTTTGGAGTGTAGTGTACCTTGTATACTTTGTATTTTACCTTTTGGAGGTCAGTGGGGCTTAAGTCTAGTTGTAGGTCTAGAAGCCAGAATCAGTAATGTAGAATTGTTTTGAGAACATTCTATATTGTCTTGTAATGCATTTGCCTCAGGTGATGCCCCGGGCAATGACTCAGGCAAGAACTCTTTAAAGGCACCTGGGTTATGGGCTAATCTCATTAGATGGGAGTGGAGTGTCTAATGGTTTTTCTGGGCAAGATAGTGTAGCAGACAAACAGGATGTAATCTCTTCTGGTGGTCATGGTTCTGTTGGCAGGAGTGATTCAAAGGAATTTAGGGGCTCAGTGTCTCCAGCTTCCTGATTATCTGCCTGTATGTCCATCCCAAGTTTCAGGATCCTATTTCTTCATAATCAATGCCCTTACTTTACCTTCAGAAACCTCTTGAGGTTGGCAGTTGAGCTGGTGTTGTAATTCAGCCATTCTTACACAATAAGACTCTGGTTTTGGTATTCAGCAAAATCCACTCTGTTACTACAAGAAGTAAGATGTTCTTTCAAAGCACAGGTGGAAATTTGGAGGTCATTTATGGAGCACTTGAGCTTTGACTCTGAAGCCCTGAGCACATCTCTTTCTTTCACCAGTTTGTCTAGTGAAAGTAGGACCAACCAACCGGCTTCCTTATACTTCTCATTCTGACAAAACTGTAGAAAGATATCATAAATGTGTTCACCCAGAGCCTCACCTTTCACCAATACCTGATGTATTCTTGGAGATATTTTGCATATTTGTATCACCACTTCATGGAGTGTCATCAACATCTTTAAGACTAACCAGACCTAAGAATCAATTTAGAAAACTCATCTTTAAAATTTTGTTTCTCTAGAATCACTCTCAGTACCAAATGTCTTAGGATGGGTTCTCTAGAGAAGCAAAACCAGTAAAGGATATAAACATATATGTAGAAAGTTTTATATCAAGGAAATGGCTCACGCGATAGTAGAGGCTGGAACTTCCCTAGTCTGTGGATCAGGATAGAGGCTTCTCCTGATTCATGTATCTTCAGGGGCTGGGGAGACCAAGATTGGCAGGTTGGAGAGCAGGGCTTCTCTTAGGCTGTGGAGATCGAAGAATCCTAAGATTGGCAGATAAGCTGCTAGCTCAAGTACCAAGAACTAGAGGCCAGACTAACAGGAGGCGGCTGCTGGATTCAGAGCAGGCAAATGCAGGAACATAAATTTGAATGCAGTCAACATGCCCAAAGAAACTCCCTTTCAACTGATTGGCTACTCACAGCAGATCCCATCATGGGGTGATCACATATAAAAAGTGAGAATCATGGCTCAGCCAAGTTGACGCACAATCTTAACCATCACGCTCCAAAAAGGAACTTTGTACACTTTAGCAGTCATTCCTCACTGCCCCCTCCACCTCTTTCCTAGGCAACCACTAATCTACTTTCTGTTTCTAGGTTTGCTTATCCTGGACATTTCATATAAATGGAGTTATGCAATATAGTGGTCAAGAGCTACAGCTGCCAATCAAAAGGTGGGCAGTTTGAATCCACCAGGTGATCCTTGGAAACCCTATGGGGTAGTTCTACTCTGTCCTCTAGGGTTCATTATGAGTCAGAATCAACTTGATGGCAATGGGTTTGATTTTTTGGTGGTCTTTTGCGACTGTGTTCTTTCACTTAACATGTTTTTGAGGTTTATCCACGTTGTAGCGTGCATCAGGACTTCAATCCACGTACATTTACTGTAATTACTGAATTTTTTGGACTTATTTCTAATATCTCATTTTTTATTTTCTGCCCATTATGCTTTTCCTTGGCTTCTTTTCTCTCTGTTTCTTGACTTCTGTTGGAATGATGAAGGAGTTAATATTCTGTTTTTATCCTTTGCTTATTTGGAAGTTGTAGATTTTGTTGGAGCTTATTGAATGATTTTTCTTAAAATTTTTTTTGAATTTTGTAGAAACATTACTTTTGCACGTAATACTTAGACATCACAAAACATTAGGATCCAGGTCTTTCATGTATTGAACAGGTTTTTAATATATCGGTCCTCAAGGGAGATTTTTTTTTTTTAATTTTTATCATGATTTAGGTGAAAGTTTACACTGCAAATTAGTTTCTCATTCAAAAATTTATACACAAATTGTTTTGTGACGTTGGTTGCGACCCCTGCAACGTGTCAGCACTTCTCTGCATTCCACTGTGGGTTCCCTGTTTCCATTTGTCCATTTTTTTCTGTTTCTTCCTACTTTAATGTCTTTGGTTTTTGTCAGGTGTTGCCCATTTGGTCTTGTATACTTGATCGAACTAAGAAGCTTGTTCCTTACGTGTGTTATTGTTTGTTTTATAGGTCTGTCTAATCTTTGGCTGAAAGAAGGACTTTGGGAGTGGTTTCATGTTTGAGTTAGCAGGGAGTTGGGGGGTCACAGTCTTGGGGGTTCACCCAGCCTCTATCAGACAAGTCAGTCTGGTCTTTTTTGGGTGAATTGAATTTTGTCCTATATTTTTCTCCCACTCTGTCCGGGACCCTTTATCGTATGACTGTCAGAGCAGTTGGTAGTGATAGCTGAGCACCATTTAGTTCTTCTGGGGGAGGCTGTGGTTAATGTGGTTCACTAGTCCTTTGGACTAATATTTTCCTGTGTCTTTGGTTCTCTTCATTCTCTTTTGCTCTGAACACGATGGGACCAATAGTTGTGTCTTAGATGGTTGCTCGCAATCTTTTAAGAAACCAGATGCTACTCACCAAAATAGGATGTAGGACATTTTCTTTATAAACTATGTTATGCCAATTGAACTAGAAGTCCCCTGAGACCATGGCCCCCAACCCTTAGCCCCATTAACTCAGTCCCTCAAGGTGTTTGGATGTGTCTAGGAAGCTTCTGTGACTTTGCCTTTGTCAAGTTGTGCTAACTTTCCCTATATTGCATGTTCTCTTTTCCTTCACCAAAGTTACCACCTGTTTACTATCTAGTTAGTGATTTCCGCTCCCTAATAACCATCAAAAAGTATTTTTTTTCCTGTGTGTAAACCTTTTCTTGAGTTTTTATAATAGTGGTCTCATATAATATTTGTCCTTTTGTGATTGACTTAGTTCACTCGGCATAATGCCCTCCAGATTCATCCATATTGTGTGATGTTTTGCAGATTCATCATAATTCTTTAATGTTGTATAATATTCCATTGGGTGTATAAACCATAATTTGAGTATCCATCCACCTGTTGATGAGCACTTAGATTGTTTCTTTTTGCTATTGTGAGTAATGCTGCAATGAACATGGCTGTGCATGTGTCTATTCATGTGATGGCTCTTTTTTCTCTAGGATAAATTCCTACTAGTGGGATTGCTGGTTCGTGTGGTATTTCTACTTCTAGCTTCTTAAGGAGGCACATATTGTTTTCCATAGTGGTTGTACCATTTTATACTCCCAATAGCAGTGCATAACAGTTCTAATCTCCCCACAACCTCTCCAACATTTGTTATTTTCTGTTTTTTTGATTAGTGCCAGTAATGTAACAACGAGATGGTATCTCATTGTAATTTTGATCTGCATTTCTCCAGTGGCTAATGATCATGAGCATTTCCTCATGAGTCTGTTAGCCTCCTGAATGTCTCCTTCTATGAAGTGTCTGTTCATATCCTTTGCTCATTTTTAATCAGACTATTTGTCTTTTTGTTGTCGTGAAGTTGAAGTATTCTATAGATTTTTGAGATTAGACCCTTGTTGGGTATGTCATAGGCCAAATTTTTTTTTTTCCCAGTCTGGAGCTTCTCTTTTGGTGAACTTTTTTGATGAGCATAAGTGTTTAATTTTCAGGAGCTCCCAGTTATCTACTTTATAATCTGGTGTTTGTGCACTGTTAGTTATTGTTTGAATTCTATTTATGCCATGTATTAGACCCCTAGCATTGTCCCTACTTTTTCTTCCATGATCTTTATCACTTTAGGTTTTATATTTAGGTCTTCGATACATTTTCAGTTAGTTTTTGTGTATGGTATTAGGTATGGGTCTTGTTTCATTTTTTTATACATAGGCATCCAGTTTTGCTGTTACCATTTGTTAAAATGACTGTCTTTTCCCAATTTAATGGACTTTGGGCCTTTGTCAAAGATCAGGTGGATGTAGGTGGATGGATTTACATGTGGTTCTAGTTCTGTTCCATTGGTCTATGTGCCTGTCGTTGTACCAGTACCAGGCTGTTTTAGCTACTGTGGCTGTATAGCAGTTTCTGAGATTAGGTTGTGTGAGGCCTCCTACTTTGTTCTTATTTTTCAATAATGCTAGTAACATAAATAGCACAAGTGGATGGCTTTAACAAACAGAAGTTTATTCTTTCAGAGTCTAGTAGGCTAGAAGTCCAAATTCAGGGCATCAGCCCCAGGGGAAGTCTTTCTCTCTCTGTCAGCTCTGGAGGAAGGTGCTTGTCATCAATCTTCCCCTGGTCTAGAAGTTTCTCAGCACGGGGACCCCAGGTTCAAAGGACACACTCTGCTCCTGGTGCTAATTTCTTGGTGGTATAAAGTCCCCTTGTCTCTCTGCTCACTTCTTGTTTATATCTCAAAAGAGATTGACTTAAGACACAACGTAATCTTGTAGATTGAGTACTACCTCATTAATATCATAGGGGTAGGATTTACAACACATAGGAAAATCACATCAGAGGACAAAATGGTGGACAATCACACAATACTGGGAATCATGGACTAGCCAAGTTGACACATTTTGGGGGGACACAATTCAATCCAATGAGAAATGCTTTGCTTATCTGTGTCTTCTTTCCTTTCCATATAAAGTTGGTCATTAGTTTTTCAATCTTGTTAAAGAAAGGTGCTGGTATTTGGATCCCAAACCCAGTGCCGTCGAATCGATTCCGACTCATAGCGACCCTATAGGACAGAGTAGTAGGGTATTTGGATAGGGGTTGCATTATATCTGTAGGCCATTTGGGTAGAATTGACATTTTTTCAATGTTATATCTTCTTTTCCATGACCATGGTATGTTTTTCCATTTATGTAGGTCTTGTAGAAACCCAGGTGGCATAGTGGTTAAAAGCTACAGCTGTTAACCAAAAGGTCAGCAGTTCAAATTCACCAGGTTCTCCTTGGAAACCATATGGGGAGTTCTACTCTGTCTTAGAGGGTCACTATGAGTTGGAATCGACGCAACAGCAACTGCTTTGGTTTTTTGGTCTTGGTTTCTCGCAATAGTGTTTCGTAGTTTTCTTTATATAGGTCTTTTACATTCCTAGTTAGATTTATTCCTAAGTATTTTACCTTTTATTTTACCTTTTTAGGGGCTATTATAAATTGTATTGTTTTGCTGATTTTCCTTTTCAAAGTTCTTTTTGTTGGTGTATAGGAATCCAACCGATTTTTATATTTTGATCTTGTATCCTGCTATTCTGCTGAATCTTTCTACTAGTTCCAGTTTTCTTGTGAGATCTTTTGGCTTCTCTTTGTATAGTATATCATCTGTGAATGGGGAAAGTTTTACTTCTTCCATTCCACTTTCAGTGCACTTTATTTCTTTTTCTTGCCTTATTGCTCTAGCTACAACTTCCAGTACAATGTTAAATTGGATTGGTGATACAAGGAATCCTTGTCTGGTTCCCATTCTCAAGATGAATGCTTTCAGTCTCTCTTTGTTAAGAATAATGTTGGCTGTTCATTTTGTATAAATGCCTTTTATTATGTTGAGGAATTTCCCTTCTATTCCTATTTTATTGAGATTTTTAAAATCAGGAATGGGTGTTGGACGTTATCAAATGCCTTTCCTGTGTTGATTGAGATGATCCTGTGATTTTTTTCTTTTGTTTGTTTATGTGGTGGATTACATTGATTGATTTTCTAATATTGAACCATCCACGCATTCATGGTATGACTCTCATTTGGTCATGGTATATTATTTTTTTCATGTGATACTGAATTCTATTGGCTTGAATTTTGTTGAGAATTTTTTATTTTGATTATATGTTCATGAGAGATATTGGCCTGTAATTTTCTTTTGCTTTTTCGTCTTTGCCTGGCTTTCGTATCAGGGTTATGCTGTCTTCATAGGATTAATTTGGTAGGGTTCCTTCCTTTTTTATGCCCTGAAATTGTACTGGTGTGAGCTCTTCTCTGAATGTTTAGTAGAATTCTCCAATGAAGCTCTCTGGGCCAGGGCTTTTTTTTTCTTGGAAGTTTTTTTGAAATTATCTCTTTGATCTCTTGTTATGCGTCTTTTCAGATTTTCTCAGTTTGTGTTAGTATAGGTAGGTAGTGTCTTTCTGGAAATTTGTTCATTTCTCCTAGATTCTCAATTTTGTTAGAGTACAACTTTTCATGGTATTCTGTTATGATTCTTTCTATTTCAGTTAGGTCTGTGGTAATGTCCTCCATTTCATTTCTTATTTGGGTTATTACTTTCCCCTGTGTTTTTCTTTAGTCAGTTTGACCAATGATTTTTCAGTTTTGTTGTTCTCTTCAAAGATCCAACTTTTGTCTTGACTCTTTCTAAGGTTTTTCTGTTCTCCATTTCATTTATTTCTGCTCTAATCTTTGTTATTTCCTTTATTTGGTGACCGTGGGCTTCTTTTGCTGTCCTCTTTGTATTTGTTGGAGTTGTAAGCCTAACATTTTGATTTTGCCTCATTCTTCTTTTTTGATATGTGCTTTTATTGCTATGAATTGCCCTTCGAGCACTGATTTTGTTGTATCTCAAAGGTTTTGGCGTGATGTATTTTCAATTTCATTTAATTCTAGGAATTTTTTTAATTCCCTCTTTGATTTCTTCTACTACCCAGTTGTTTTTAAACAAACTGTTATTCAGTTTCCCTGTATTTGATTTTTTTCCTTGCTCTTCTGGTTATTGATTTCTACTTTTACGGTGCTGTGATCAGAGAGAATGCTTTGCATTATTTTTGATGTTTTGGATTTTATTGAAGATTACTTTGTGGCCTAAAACGTGATCTATTCTGGAGAATATTCCATGTGTGTTGGAAAAGAATATACTTTTGCTGTCCTTTTTTTTTTTTTTTAAATGAGGCCAGGTTGTTTGATTGTGGCCTTTAGAACTTCTGTATCTTTGTTGAGTTTCTTTTGGAATGTTCTGTCCTTTACCAAGAATGGTATGTTGAAGTCTCTTACTATTATTGTGGAACTATTTCTTTTTTCAATGCTGTTAGAGTTTGTTTTATGTATTTTAAAGCCCTGTCATTGGGTGCATTGATATTTATTAGGGTTATGCCTTCTTGGTAGATGGTGATGTTAATAATTATATTTTGTCCTTCTTTGTCTTTTATGGTTGATTTTCCTTTAAAATCTATTTTATCTGAGATTATTACTGGCACTTCTGTTCTTTTTTGGCTAATGCTTACTCGTTATCTTTTTTTCCATCCTTTGATTTTTTAATATATCTTTGTCTTTCTAATATATTGATGGGTCATAATTTTTTCCTCCATTCTGCCACTCTTTGTGTCTTTACAGGTGCTTTTAAGCCTTTTACATTTAGTGTGATTATCAATAGGTATGAGTTTATTGCTGTCATATTGTCATGCCTTTTTTTTTTTTTGTAAAACTTGACATTTTCTTTGTTCTTCTGACTTTCCTGTGCTGAATTTCTTCTGTTTGTGGATTTTCTTTTCTTTCATTATTACAGATTTTGTGTTCACTGAGTCTTTTTGTTTTTCTTCTTTGTTATTTTGGTGAGTAGGTTTGTTAACTTCCATTGTGGTTACCTTGAAATTTACCCTCATCTTCCCAGGTTTGAACCAGTCTTTTATTATTTTATATCACCTTGATTTCTTCTCCATTTGAGAGTTCTATACCTACACTGTTCATTCTCCTTTTTTTTTTGTTTTGACATTGTCATCATTTACCGACTGACATCTCTGTTTCCCTGTTTTAAGTCTTTTAGCTTTGTTTTATTATCGAGAGTTATATACCTAGGTTGGTATCCGGCTGATACTGTCCTGTGTCCTAGACTCAGGTTTGTCTGATGATGTTGTAAATTTGGTTTGGTTTTATGCATTTCCTTAATTTTTGTTTTCCTGGGAATGTCCTAATTTTGCCATCATATTTGAGAGAGAGTTTTGCAGGATATATTATTCTTGGTTGGCCCTTTTTATCTTTCAAGGTTTTATGTATGTCATCTTATTACTTTATTGCCTGCGTAGTTTCTGTTGAGTAATCAGGATTTAGTCTTATTGTTTCTACTTTGTATGTGACTTCATTTTTCTAGACCTGTACTCAGGGTTCTTTCTGTGTCTTTGGTTTTGGCAAGTGTGATTCTGATATGTCTTGCTGATTTTCTTTTTGGGTCTATCCTTTATGGGGTTTGCAGAGCTTTGGATAGTCAGCTTTTTGTCTTTCATGATATATGGAAAGTTTTCTGCCAGCAAATCTTCAACAATCTTCTTTGTGTTTTCCATTTTCTGTTCTGCAACTCTGATCAAAAACAAAATTTTTTTTTTTTTTTTGGTGTTTCACATAATTCTTAGGATATCCTCATTCTTCTTCAGTCTTTAAATTTTCCTTAAACAAAGTGACGTCCATGTCTATGTCTTCAATCTCACTGATTCTTTTTTCCATTTTTTTCAAACTTACTCCTAAAACCTTCTACTGAGCTGTCCATTTCTGAAATTTTGTTGTTTATCTTTTGGATTTCTAACTGGTGTTTTCGTATGACTTCTAATTGTTTATTTATTTTGACATTTTGTTCTTGTATTATTCTCCTGAATTCTACTATTTCTTTGTGTTTTCCTTGGTTTGGGCTATGTTTTTGTGGGTTTTGTCAGTGTCTTCCATGATTTTGCCTATTTTTTCCTTAATTTTTGTCTGTGTTTTCCTTGATCACTTTCCTAATCTCTTGGAGAGCCCTAAATATTAGTCTTTTGAATTATATATTGTAAGTTCTTCTGTCTTTTCTTCAAATTGAAGGTTATCTGATTCTTTATTTTAGTCACATTCTGAAGCCATCTGGTCCTGCTTTTTTATGTGTTTTGATATTTTCTCCTGTCTCCAAGACATTAGGGTATTATTTTTTATTCATTTATCATATGTTCTTTTTGTTTCTTTTTTGTTTTGTTTTGATATGTCAGGTCAGGTGGGCCAGGTGCACTTTGCTGCTTGTCCATCTGTGGACATAATACCACTCTGTGTGGGCAGGGCAGTAGCAGGCAGGGCAAGCCTGCTTCACTGTATGCTGGTTTAGTGAGGTCACTCAGTGCAGTCTGGGTGAGTGCTGTCTACCTCCTTATGTTGGTCCAAAGATGTGAGAGCATTCACATCTCCTCACCAGATTGGCAGGGGAAGCAGAGGGGGCCATGATACAGGCTCAGTTCCCACCATTCAGCAGCTGGTTGACTGGCAGGGATGGGGCAGTGTGGGCCAATGCATCAATGCGCCTGAGAGTTGGGAATGTTATAACTGCAATGGCATGGCAGGGGATGGTGGGAGAGCTATTAACAGAAAAGAGAATGAAACTAAAAAAGGAAAAAAATAGTGGTGGTGAGGCTTTAGTTGGCCAGTAAGTGTGTGTCAGACCCAGGGTCCAGAAGGAAGGGGCAGGGGGCTGGCTTACAGGAGAAGGTGGAAAGGAGAAAGTAAAGAAAGAAAAAGAAATCTCAAATAATAAAAAACAAATTGCTGTGCAGTGGGGGCCAGCAGATGGGGCAGGGGCAGAACTGGACAACTGTGTTGGTGACACTTTATCTGTGGTGGTGCAGCAGGGGATGGCAGAAAGGGGGCTAGTATATGGTTCTAGGCCAGAGAGAGAAAGAAAAATAAGAAAGGAAAAAAGAGAAAAAAATGGTGGTGCAATGGGGGCTGGAGAATGAGTGCAGGGCGGACCTCCTGAGGTCTGGTGGGAAGTGAGAGAAGGTGATGTATGGGGCTAGGTGGGAGGTGATAGAAAAGATATAAAAGAAAAAAAATGACTGCTTTGTGGGGACCTATGTGTGGTGGATGAGTGGACCTGGGGCAGTAGTTGGTGGTGTTTCAGTGGCTTTCTAGCCACATTGGTATGGCGTGGCTGGCATTAAAGAGGCGAGATGGCATATCGGGACAGGTACAAGGGAGAAAGGAAAGGAAGAAAGTGGAAAAAATCATGGCATGGTGGGGGCCAGTGAGTAGGGGTGGTGTAGACCTGGGGGCTAGTGGGAAGGGAGGGGAGGTGACTACAGGGCTAGATGGGAGGGAGAAATAAAAAAAAGAAAAAACAGAAAAAAAATCTTTAAAAAATGGTTCCAAGTTGGGGCTGGCAAGCAGGGGTGGGGTGGAAATGGGGCAGCTTTGTAGCTGCCGTGGTTCAGTGGGGGGTGAAGGGAAGAGTGGGGAGGGGAGAAAAAAAGGAAGAGGGAAAAATGAAAAGAAAAAAAAACAAATGGCAGCATGGTCGACACTGGTGAGTAGGGGTGGGGCAGACTCAGAGTCTGGCTGGGAGGAAGCGAGGTGATGGTTGGGGCTAGGTGGGAAAGAGAAAGAAAAGGAATAAAGAGGGGAAAAAAGAAAGAGAAAAAAAAAACACATGGAGGATAGGGTGGGGCAAGAATGGGGGCATATGCTCATATTTTGGACCCTAGCAGTGGGGGCTGCCGGGCTGGAGAATTTTTTGTTGGTACTCATCACAAAGGTGACTGATGGGAAAGCATGTTCCTCTGGTTACTGGGTGTTCTTTTTCCTGTTGGGGGCTCCTTGAAGTTGCCTTCTCATACTCCCTGTCCAGGGTTCTTATTGACTGTGCTCCAAGATGGCGATGCTATGCCCTGTTAGTTTCTTCTTCCATTTGGTGTTTGATTTAGTTCTTCATCCCTTCATCTGATGCTTAGGATTCCAGGACTGACATTCGTACCTGTTTTAGCTAGTTTTTCAGGTCTTTGTTACAGAGGGATGGCATTGAGTGGCTGTCTAGGGCGCCGCACTGGCTCTGCCTCAGACTTTAAAATTTTTAGAACGTTGAAAATCATGCTCTGTTGCCAGTTTCTTTCTTTTTTTCTAAAGAAAAGGGCATTTGCTACTTGCAATAAATTGATAAATATTTATAGGATTGCCAGAAGGAATATTTACCTAATTAAGAAACAAACTTTTGTTGGTGGCTGAAAGTGAAGAGGACTTGAAGTACTTACCGATGAAGAGCAAAGACTACAGCCTACTACAGGTACAAATTAACCTCAACATAAAGAAAACAAAAATCCTCACAACTGGACCAATAAGCAATATCATGATAAATGGAGAAAAGATTGAAGTTGTCAAGAATTTCATTTTACTTGGATCCACAATCAACACCCATGGTTGGGGTTAGGTGGGAAAGAGAAAGAAAAGGAATAAAGAGGGGAAAAAAGAAAAAAAAAAAACACATGGAGGGATAGGGTGGGGCAAGGGTGCAGTCCAGAAATAAAGTGATGTATTGCACTGTGGCAAAAGACCCATTTAAAGTGTTAAAAAGCAAAGATGTCACTTTAAGGACTAAGGTGTGCCTGACCCAAGCCATGGTATTTTCTATTGCCTCATATGCATGAGAAAGCTAGACAGTGAATAAGGAAGACTGAAGAAGAATTGATTCATTTGAATTATGATATTGGTGAAGAATATTGAATATACTACCAAAAAAGTGAACAAATCTGCCTGGAAGAAGTACAGCCAGAATGCTCATTAAAACAAGGATGGCTAGACTTCATCTCATTTCCTTTGACAGGCTATCAGGAGGGACCAGTCCCTGGAGAAGGACATCATGATGGGAAAAATAGAGGATCAGCTAAAAATGGGAAGACATCAAGGAGATGGAATGACACAGCACCTGCAACAAAGGGCTCAAACATAGCAACAATTGTGAGGATGGCACAGGACTGGGCAGTGTTTTGTTCTGTTGTACACAGGGTCACTATGAATCATAATCAACTTGACAGCGCCTAACAACAATGGTGGCACAGTGGATAAGAACTTGGCTACGAACCAAAATGTCCACAGTTTGAATCCATCAGCTACTCCTTGGAAACCCTACGGGGCAGTTCTACTCTGTCCTATAGGCTTGCTATGAGATGGAATTTTCTTCACGGCAATGAGTTTTGGAACAACAACAGCAAGGAACAAACTCTTCCGAACTTTAGGATTATCCATTTTTAATCAAATAATTTAATATAGCAAGAGTAGTTTGGCCATTTAGCTTGATGCTTTGGTAATGTAACTGACATCATTATAATGATTGCTTATTGTAGATCTTATAACTTCAAATGTTTGTGATTAATTATAGAAATAAATGTTAGGAATTAATTTTACCATGCTTCATATAGATATCCCTAGATCCTCTCTAGTTTATGTCAGTGTGCCCTACAATTAGCTCATTTTCCACGAGGACATGATGGGAGTCATTGCTTTATTGTATGAACCCTCTGAGGCCACAGACGTTTCTCTAATTA
Organism: Elephas maximus indicus; assembly: GCF_024166365.1. NCBI lineage: Eukaryota > Metazoa > Chordata > Mammalia > Proboscidea > Elephantidae > Elephas > Elephas maximus. The sequence continues at coordinate 51,135,351 of NC_064820.1, forward strand.
GCCTAGTTTTATTGCCCTTTGAAAATGCAAGTACCCACAAATTAAGAATGTTGAAATCCTTATTGATTCTCATGAAACTGATTTTAGGTAAAATCAGAAAAACAGAAAGAAAAGATCAAAGTTTACAAAGCTCCCCATTTAAATGCTACACAATTTGCAAAAAGAAAGAAAGGCAGTTCTACAAGTTACCTTCCTTTGGGTTTCTTCGTAAATAATCTCAAACAAATAAAATGTTTACACACAACCAAACAACATATCAGCATAGAGTGAAGCAGGGGAGAAAATACTGTGGGACAATCTGTAACCAGTTAGAAGACAGTGGACTCTTGAGCCCTAAGCAGCTTGGTTCGTAATGAACAAAACATGCCAGGCCACGATAATAGACTTGTTTGATACAGTTACAAAACTAATTGGATGAAGAGGATGCAACCAATGCCGTATATTTGGGCTCCAGTGAGGCATTCTAATCAATGGGTCATGAGCTTTTACTTACAAATTAATTATAATTGCCTTGGATGAGAACAGAGTCACATGGACTGGGAACTGGCTAAAATATCATCAAAATTTAGATGGTAATGAATCCAGTAGGTGGAAATCTGTAGCAGGTTGTCACAATGATCGAAGTTTTGTAAATTTCTCTTATTGGTTACTAATAAATATTTTTTGTCAATAATTTTTAAGTGGAAGTATTTGCAGGGGCACTGTATATAGTAACAAAAAAAAAATCACTTATACCTGGAGAATCAATATCATAAGATTTCATGTTTCAGTAGAAAACTTAGAGTTTATAGGTTTAACTCAAGTTAACTTTTGAAAATGCTATGCAAATTGTGCATACATAATAGTCAATGTAATATCTGCGCCTTAGTAAAACAGAATATTTTAAATAGTGCCTCTTGCTGTTTGGGTATACCAGCATACTATTAATGATATATATTATCTGCTTATTAAAATAGTTTCAGTAGCACCTTATTAGAAACACCAATAATGAAGTAAAACTACATTTTCTAATCTTTATAACCGCAGACTTGTAACTTCTTTGTATTTGTTCAAATTAAATATATTTTATTGTAACCAGAGAACAGCATAAATAAAAAAAATTGAAAATGGCATATCTATAATAAGATTTTTTACAGGTAAGAAACTACCATAAAATAGCTCTAAAAGTCAGAGTCTTTTATGACAAGAAGAAGCAACTTATGTATAGATTTATAATAGAATATGGTAAAACTGTTTTTCAAAAATGTGGACTGCAAGATAGATGCTATGTGAAAATTTTAAAAACTGTACAGTGTATGTTACAAAGGAAACTAAATTCATCACATAATTTAGTTAAAAAATTTTATATATTTTAAAAATATTTTTAAGTTTAAACAACTAAGTCATCTCAAGAAAAATATCAAATGAAAAATGATACAGTTGTATAAAACCAAAATCAAACCAAACTCTTTGCTGTTGAGTCGATTCCTACTCATGGCAACCCTACAGGACAGAGTAGAATTGCCCCTTAGGATATCCAAGGGACGGTTGGTGGATTCAAACTGCCAACCTTTTGATTAGCAGCTGAGCTCTTAACCACTGTACCACCAGGCCTCCACAGTTGTATAAAAGATGGCCAAAGTTCAGGTTGTTGATAAACAGAAGATTGATGTTTGGGAAAGGACAATATTGCCTTTTTCATTTAATCAGAGAAGAGGGTAATATATTGAGATGATACAGGTAAGATTCCAAAAGATTAAAATGGTGAACAATCAAACACAAATAATGAACTTTTGTAACATTTTACGTAACCCCCAAATTTCCCAGCTTTAGCATATAGTTCAGTTATTTAAGAAATAGTTCATTAAGACAATCTTTAAAAGACACAGCAAAAAGACCTGGAGTCTCTTGAAGCGTACTTTACTAGGATTTATCTTGTGATATATTTCAACTCATTTTCCGCTTCCTGTTTTAAAACAACAAAAGAATAAATATTGTCACTATTAAGAATACCTTTAAATGGAAAGAGTGAAGTTGCTGCTTATAACTCAATTGAAAGAAAACTACTGCTTCAAGGTTATATCACCACTTATTTTTATTTATAAAACCTAAAAAATAGAGGCATGAGATACAATGTAGTGGATTAAAGTGCACACATTGAGGAAAAGGCAGATTTGAAAAACATTTCATCTAAGCAGAAACAATGAAAACTTTTGGTTTGCACAACTGCCTCCCAAGGGTAAAGGTGGGATTCACATCACTGGTTGTACTTAAAATTTACCCCGATGAGCACTGAAGCCAGCTTTTAAGAGAGAATTCTCATAGGAGAGATTAGATGGCCTATCATGCATTTTCCATTTCTTATTTACATGATTTTGTTGTCCTAATAATTTTTCTCTTGGAAAACAATTTGCTGGCAACCTGAGTGTTTTTAGTTACGTCCTTGGGAGTTGTTCGGCTGTGTTCAGTCGGAGCTGAGCGATCATCTCCAATCATGGTGAAATTAGGAAATGGCATGTTATGGAATTTTAGCTTTTCTTTGAACGTTCCTACTGGCAGAGGCAGTGTTAATAATTCTGATTTTTTTCCCAAGATTAAGAGTGAGCGCTACAATTTTCCTTATGAATGGAATAGCAACAATGCAATGACATTAACCCTATTTACAGATATCTTCACCATTTTCTTTTTCACCATAATTCTTGGTTTAAATAAAGTCATGACTTTTGCCTTATCAGATTCTTGCCTGAAGTAGTAGCATATATTCATTGAGCCATTAATTTTTTTTGGTTGTTTTCATTTAATAAGTATTTATGAAGCGTCTACTGTGCTAGTTGTTGAAGGTACAGGGATAAAAATATACACATTCTTAAATATGCCTGCAGAGGGTACAATCAGGTAAATGGGTAATCTTAATAAAAATAATAAGTGCTCTGGTTAGAAAGTAACAGATGTTTTGCAATTTTACTAGCGGACCACCCAAGCCAGCCTTGGTGGTGGCCAAAAGAAGTTATATAATTATTTATTATTATTTATATGATACAATAGGAAGAGAGTACAGCTTGTCTGGAGGCCCCAAGGTAAGAGAGAATGTTTTAGAAATTAAATGATGTTTAATATGCCAGAGAGTAGAGTTTGAAAGGGTGATGATGAGAGATGAGGCTGAAGGGACTCCAAATGTTGTTGACTCTACAACTCTAGCAGCATCATTCACATAGACTCTATCACTCAGGTGAGAGATGTGTTAATCTGAGTGAGGCTAGAAATAGCGAGGATGGAAAGAAGTAAGCCGAGCCAAGAAATATTTCGAAGGTAAATTAAATAGAACTTAGTGATTGGATACATGTAGTGAGAGAAAAGGAGGAGAGAAGATATGGTGCCGCCTTTAACTAAGATGAGAAACACAGAAGGAAGAACAAGTCAGGTGAAAAAGCGTTCTTGAGGAAGTTAGAACTGGTTGACTTTGAAGTACACATAGGACATCTAAGTGGTTATTTCTAGTTTGATATGCAGGTTTACAATTCGGGAAAGAAATCTGGTTTAGATACAGTGTATGCTGAATGGAAACCCTGGTGGCATAGTGGTTAAGTGCTACGGCTGCTAACCAAAGGGTCGGCAGTTCGAATCCACCAGGTGCTCCTTGGGAATTCTGTGGGGCAGTTCTACTGTGTCCTATAGGGTCGCTATGAGTCGGAATCCACTCGACGGCACTGGGTTTGGTTTTTGGTTTTGATATGCTGAATACACATTAATTGAAGCCACAGGACTGGATGAAGACTGCTTAGAGAGAACATGCAGACTAAGTCCTGAAAAGGACTTAGCAGGCTCCGAAGATCGGCACTAACTGGAAGATGAACACAAGAGAAGGGGACTGCAAAGGAACATGAGACACAACCACTAAACAGAGTTTTTAGAAAGCTGATTGATATGCTGAAAAGTTAAGTATCAGCCTCAAAAAGTGTAATAGTCCTTGAAATTAATTTCAGAACCCTAAATTAGAACAAACAGGAAGAAAATTTTAGTCCTTTTCTACTCTTGGGTCAGATTATTACTATATAATCCTAGATCTATAACACTTATTAAAGGATATGTATGGAAGTATCTTTGTGATTTACTTTGGTAGCTCAGGTTATAGTTTAACATTTATGTAATTCATTGAAATGTCATTTTCCAAAATAGTACAGAAATGTGGAAACCATAAGTAAGTAGAGGAAGCCAACCTTTTTTATATATATATATACATTTATTTTTTGTCATTTTAATTTTTTACAACAGATGTGCAATGGTTTTTAAAAGCTGAGGCAAGTAAATGCTATTAAATGTAATTCTTGATTATTAGACTAATGGATAGTAACTGGTTCATTTTTGATAGTTCAGACTATTAATTTTCAAGAATGTAAATGAAAACATGGATGAGTAATAACATATAGAAACCCCAATTTTTCATATAAAAATATCAATATTTTTCTTCTACTTAAACACTTAATAGGGCATCTGAAAAATATAAATATGTTTTCTTTTTTTTTCTCAGCCAATTCTATTGTTGAAATAACAATGAATAATAGAATCTCACACTACTGACAGAAGAAAGAGTAGCAAAGAAGCCAAAATTATGAATAATTATTATTGTATTCTGGTTAAGCGATTATTGCTTGCACTTAATTACTATTGTTTTTTGTACCTTGGGAAATTGAGGAGTGGGAGACTTTAGCAGATATATTGTTCTTCATAACATAGACTGCACGGTCCTGTACACTGCTTTGAATTCGAAGATGATGCTTTTGATGATCATTGACATGTGGCTGTGTATACAGAAATCCTAAACAAGTGAAGCAATCAGCCCATCAATTGGTTATTTTGTTTACATGAAATCAAAAGAGTTAGCTTGACTGATCCACCCTCCCTGGATGTTTAGGCATTAAATATGTAACCCAGATGTCAGCCGGGGCCACCTTGCCCCTTTGAGATCAAGATGAGATTGGCTTGAATATTGATACTCACCCTGTGAAAGGCATAAACCCCTTTCAAAATGTCAGTGAAATCCAGGTGGCTTCAGTTGTAATGGCTACTCTTCCTCCAGTCTTTTTCTATGTTTTCTATCTCTTCTATCCACCATACGATTCCAGATTTAAACTCTAACTTCTTTTTTTCCACAAAATAAAAATACGGCCCACTTGCATGATGTATCCATGAGCTTAGAGGACTTTTTGGAAGGCTGTACAAGAAGAGACAAAGAGGACAGAGTGTTCAAATTGCTGTAAGAAAAAACAACTTTACACTGAGTATAACGACATCCTAATTCCTTCAGCCATTTCTTCTGGAAGGGCATTCCTACCAGACCATCGGCCCCTGTGGAATTGTGTTATGCGATAAATTCATGGATATATTTTCAAAGGTACCCCAGGACTAGGTAACAGGGTTGTTTGTGAATTAAAAAACTGGAAACAACCCCAAATCTCTGTATTTGGGCTTGATTAAATCAGTTAGGATAATTCGTATCGTGTGACACTAAAGCAGTCATTAAAAAAGAATGAAAGTCCATACGGGCTTGATGGGAAAATTCTTCCTGATATATTATGAGATGAAAAATTCAAGATGGGAAATGATGTGTGGGAGTTTATTTTTGTTTAAATGTAATAATAAATATACTCATTAAAAATTATGTGTGTGGCATAATCCCATTTTCGGAAATACATAAGCATATTTTTGAACCAGAAGAATAAACCAAAATTATTATAGCAATTTATTTTAGGGAGAGGTACTGGGTTAGAGGGAATTGATTTCCCCTCAGTTTTACACTTTAGCACTGTTTAATGTACCCTGGCTGAAAGCAGAGAACACCAGAAAAATGTTTACCTGTGTTTTATTGACTGTGCAAAGACATCCACTGCGTGGATCATAACAAATTATGGGTAACAATGCAAAGAATGGGAATTCTGGAACATTTAATTGTGCTCATAAGAAGCCTGTACATAGATCACGAGGCAGTCGTTTGAACAGAAAAAGGGGGTACTGCATGGTTTAAAGTCAGGAAAAGTGTGCGTCAGAGTTATATCCTTTCACCATACCTGTTCAATCTATATGCTGAGCAAATACTCCAAGAAGCTCAACTATAAGAAGAAGAATGGGACATCAGGATTGGAGGAAGACTTATTAACAATCTGTGTTATGCAGATGACACAACCTTCCTTGCTGAAAGTGAAGAGGACTTGCAACACTTGCTGATGAAAAGCAAAGACCACAGCCTTCACTATGGATTACACCTCAACATAAAGAAAACAAAAATTCTAACAACTGGACCAATAAGCAACATCATGATAAACCAAGAAAAGATTAAGGTTGTCAAGGATTTCATTTTACTTGGATCCACAATCAACACCCATGGAAGCAGCAGTCAAGACATCAAAAGACACATTGCACTGGGCAAATCTGCTGCAAAAGACTTCTTTAAAGTGTTAAAAAGCAAAAGTGTCACTTTGAAGACTAAGGTGCACCTGATCCAAGCCATGGTGTTTTCAATCACCTCATATGCGTGGGATAGCTGGACAATGAATAAGGAGGACCAAAGAAGAATTGAAGCCTTTGAATTGTGGTGTTGGGGAAGAATATTGAATATACCATGGACTGTGAAAACAACAAACAAGTCTGTCTCGGGAGAAGTGCAGCCAAAATGCTCCTTAGAAGCAAGGATGGCAAGATATGTATTATATACTTTGGACATATTATCAGGAGGGATCAGTCCTTGGAGAAGGACATCATGCTTGGTAAAATAGATAGTTAGCAAAAAAGAGGAAGACCCTCAACGAGATGGATCGACAAAGTGGCTGCAACAATGGGCGCAAGCATAGCAACAATTGTGAGGATGGCGTAGGACTGGGCAGTGTTTTGTTCTGTTGTATGTACAGTCACTATGAGTCGGAACCAACTGGACGGCACCTAACGACATCAACTGTTTAATGAAATGTAATTGAAATAAATTATTTAAAATTAATTAATAGTACATTGATTAACAAACAAATCTTCTAATTATCTTATTGAAAAGAGATTAGCCGCTATCTTTTGGCTATTAGAAAAAGAGTTGGTATTAGAATAAAATCTGAAATTCCTAACATACTCTCTCCTCTCATGCCCTAAGTGGCCTAATTAATTTGACATTATGTTTAACTTGTTTTTCCATAAGAATGAAAATATATTGAAGAACCTTAAATTAAGATAATCTGAGATGACTCATCTTCCAATATATTGTTCTCCTTTTCTATTAGTATTATTATTTTTTGAGAGTCAAGGAGAACTCTACTTCCTTAGCAATTACTTCAAAATTGAATGGTGCTGGCAAGAATTTTTTTGCAAGTTTTCAGGATTCGTAAGTGCTTTGCTTTTTCTTTTATTTTGGACACAATTAAAAAAAATGAGCAACGACTGATTCTCTCATTCCCTCTTCCTGTGTGTGTGTTTGACTTTCTATCCTCTGATTCTTGGGAATACAAGGTATCAAGATTTAATGATAGCTTTTTTTTTTTTTTAATTGGGAATGTAGTATTTCCTTTCTAAAAATATATATATATATTAAAAATTCTGTCTGATAAATTTATCTTTTCTTGAGAGTCTTCTATAAGCTATTAGTATGACAGAATTTGGCAGGTATCATAAAAGGACTTCCAATTTAGTGTATGTCACATACGGTACCTTATTTATTTTAAATACTTATGTATTTAGTGTATGTCACATACGGTACCTTATTTAACCTGGACTTGTTTCTTTTGTTTCTGTATCTACTTCAAGATAACTGGATTTTGGGTGAGGTGAAATTGTTCAGATTCCGTAGAAGACAGCACATCTATGAATGTACGCTATCATCAGTGTATTATATTCTATAACTTTTTGATAACCTCAAGCTATTTGCTCACCCTGGCATGTAGAAAATTTAAAACTCTTTAACGATGTTGTTCTTCACATTTTTTTGTATGCTGGTTATATACTGTTTCACTGAATTAGGAGATACCTAAAAATAAAATTGCCTTGTTGATTCATTTTCAATCCAGCCTATTAAAATTAAGACAAAGGAGACATGAATGAGATAAAGTTAGTAAGTTTAACGTTTTTTATGAGATCATGCACTGTTGTAGAGAACAAAAGTGCTCAATATTTATAAATTCACAGTGAAATAAGCACTTCCCACTTCCGTATTTATCATATTAATCAATGTACATAAGGAAAAGTCAAGATGTTGCTACATGAATATTCCTTAAAATTAAATTTAAAGTCCAGGAATCATGTTATTTATTAAAAGAAAATGATCACAAATGCAAAACAGATTAATTATTTTTTATAATGCTTATTTCCTTCAGGGAGTAGCTAACATATTAAGCAATATTTAGCCACTGAAATTGGTTAGTTAAATCTTAGTCCTCTCATTGAAACAACTGAAAATTAAATTTGAAACAAATTTGTATCATGCTGTATGAATCTCTGACCATCAATTTGACCATGTGCTGCCATGAAAAACATAATGCCCTTATCATATCCCTAATAAATGTGTTCGGTTATGAAGTAGTTTTTTTTTTTTTTATTGAGCAATTACTATGTGTCAGGATTAAATCTGTAAACCTGGATAAGTTTCTAAACAACTGAGGCATAGCAATTATTTTTTTCCGCTTGTAAAACTGGAATAAGTATAATTTCGACTTTATTTATTTATTGTGAAGAAATGTGATCATGCATTAAAACGAAGGTTGCAAGCTGGCAGACTCAAAAGAATCTGGTCCACAGACGTGCTTTGTTTGACATGCAGTATTTTTTCATTTGTTTATTTTAAAAATATGATCCAAATTTAAAATCTGGAGAATTTTACAGAAAAATGAAGATTCCTGGATTCCCTTGAAAAATCAGAAGATTTGGCAGCAGTGGGCCTCCCTTCTCACAGGAAATAAAGGTCTGGAGCTGAGTGGCACCTGTGCCTTTAGATAGGGAACAGGCTTCCCAGTTCATTACACTCATGCTCAGTCCCCTTCACTGGTTGATTTTTACCTGCCTGGCGCCAGTAGCCATCTGTATTGGTATAGAATCTTTAGCACAATTCTGTACACATAAAAAAAAAAAAAAGCCCTCACTAAATGTAGTTAATTTATGATTATATCATGTTTTGACACAGAGCAAAGTGAGGAGAATAGCTGGGCTTTGAGGAGATGGGAAGTTTCAGACAGAAGGTACCATTTGAAGAGGACCTTGAGAGCAGAGAGGTGAGGTTGGGGCGGGGATAGGAAGACAGGGTCAGGGAGTGGGAGGAGTTGTACTTCCAGGTAATGGTGCTTGTCTTAGTCATCTAATAGTGCCATAACAGAAATACCACAAGTGGATGGCTTTAACAAAGAGAAATTTATTTTCTCACAGCCTGGTAGGTTACAAGTCCAAGTCCAGGGCATCGGCTCCAGGGGATGGCTTTCTGTCTCTGTCAGCTCTGGAGGAAGGTCCTTGTCCTCAATCTTCCCCTGGTCGAGGGGCTTCTCAGGCTTAGGAACCCAGTGTCCAAAGGATGTGCTCTGCTCCTGGTGCTGCTTTCTAGGTGGTATGAGGTCCCCAACTGTGCTTGCTTCCCTTTCCTTTTATCTCTTGAGAGATAAATGGTGGTACAGGCCACACTGCAGGGAAACTCCCTTTACCTTGGATCAGGGAGGTGACCTGAGTAAGGGTGGTGTTACAATCCCACCCTAATCTACTCAACATAAAATTAAAATCTCAAAATGGAGGACAACCACACAATACTGGGAATCATGACCTAGCCAAGTTGATACACACATTTTGGGGGGGACATAATTCAATCCATGGCATTCTACCCTTTGGCTCCCCCAAAATCACATTCTTGCAACATGCAAAACATATTCACCCCATCACGTCATAGCAAAAGTCTTAACTCCAAGTCCAAAATCCAAAAGTTTCTCTGCATCTGTGAAATCTAGAATACAAGTTATCTGTTTCCAAGGTACAATGGCAGAACAGGCACAAGCTAGACATTTCCATTACCAATGGGAGAAACTGGAAGGAAAGAAGGGATAACAGCAACCAAGCATGTTAGCAGAACACATTACTTTAGCCTTCAAAGCTTTGAAAATAATCCTCTGTTCTCAGAGAGAGTTTACACAATAACCCTGCCCTCTAGCCTCTAGGTATTGGCCACACTCTCAGGATTCTGAGTGGAGGCCCCTTGGGCCTGGGCTTTAGCTCTGCTTTCTAGGTCTACTGGGACAGCTACTCTGCTCTCTCAGCTTTAGGCTCGGCTTTCTAGGCCCACTGGGAGAGCAACTCTGCTCCCTTGGCTTTAGGCGCACTATTCTCCTAGTCCATCTGAGTGGCGACTCCACCCTTAGAAACACCAGAGACCATGGCTCTACCCTTTGGAACCCCTGAGGTCATGGCCATACCTTTTGAGATTGAGGCACCTTGGCTTCTTGTGTTCCTGGCCTTTACAGCTTCTGCTTCCTGGTTTCTTGGCCTCTTGGCTTCTTGGGGCTCACACCTGCATCTGCCCTGCTGGGGCAAGTGTTCCAAAGCTCTGTACCTCCACTGATAAGTGCCCATTGATAAGCACCCCACTCCGCCAGGAAGCCTTCTATGCACAGGCACTCAGCTCTCTCGCTCTGTGGGTTAGCTCCAGCGCCATCTGGCACTGGTTTCCTGGTTCTGCTGTTGCTGCTGCTTCTTTGCCACTGCAGTTCTCTGCTGCACTGGTCCTCTGCCGTTGTCACAGCTCTATCCATTCACAGTTTTAAAACAGCTTCTGCATTTTAGGTTTCTGTTAGAGCAGTACCCCACTCTCTCAATACCAAATTCTGTCTAAGTCATCTAGTGCTGCCATAACAGAAATACCACAACTGGTTGGCTTTAACAAAGAGAAATTTATTTTCTCACAGCCTAGTAAGTTACAAGCCCAAATTCAAAGACAATATTTATATAAAATCCTTATAATGTATGTGCCTTCATGAACACGGCACAGGACCTGGCAATGTTTTGTTCTGCTATACAATAAGGTCACCCCGTTGTTGTTGTTAGGTGCCGTAGATTCCGTTTCAACTCATAGCAACACTATTTACAACAGAACGAAACACTGCTCCCTCCTGCGCCATCCTCGCAATCATTGTTGCGCTTGAGGCCATTGTTGCAGCCATTGTTTCAGACCATCTCACTGCGGGTCTTACTCTTTTCTTGAACCATTGACAAGTATGGTTCAGGAAGAATCAAAGACTGTGCATCCAACATGTTGGATTAATTTCTTCAAAGACAATATTTATATGAAATCCTTATAATGTACGTGCATCAGAGCATAGTGTTTCTGATTTTTTTATTTTGATTGATATTTAAAAATATACCTGTGCAGTTGACCATATGTTTCTTACTAAATCACAGTAAATCCACACAGGAGAAGAACTGCTCAGGTGCTTCAATCAGATTTTAAAACGCCATCTAGTAGTTTGGAAAAAAAAATGTAATGATGCCCTCCTAATGGAGTAAATCCGGTGAGAGTGACAGAGACACGATGGTACTGTCAAAAATGTATTCAGTGTTGGAGACAAAAGCTTTAGTAAGAAGATATTAGCATCTTCCAAAACAGTGTTGGATAATTCTTGATTTATTAGACACAAACTGAAGTTGCAAATTTTTCAGTGACCTGCAATTGTATTGGCCATAGTTCCAGAATTCCCCTCTTGTTGCAAATTTATTAAATGCCTCTGGACAAAGTACTGACGTGGATATTTCAAACGAGACAGAACACTACCTTTTTTTTTTCTTCTCTTTCTGATACAGTAAATCTTTTAGCTAACTACAGCTTAAAGAAAAGTCTCTAGGTGGTGCAAATGGTTTGCACTGGATTGCTAACCTAAAGGTGGGAAATTCAAATTCACCCAGCAATGCTGTGGAAGGTAGACCTTGAGACCTACTTCCATTGGTCACAGCCAAGAAAACCCTATGGAGCAGTTCTACTCTGTAACAGGAAGGGTCACTGTGAATTGGAATCAACTCAATGACAACTAACAACAACAACCCCTTAAACAAGGTTACATCATTGTACATATCTTACCAACATCTTTAATGAGCTGAATAGGTTCAATTTTGTAAAGGTTTGCTCAAAGATGCAGACAAAGTGTCAGAAATGAAATCAAAACATTTGGACCTAACATGAAAACAAAATAAAAGTGACTGTTTTTGAAACACTGACTGAATAGCTGACCTATGAATACTAAAGTATCTGAGGTTTAAAAAATATACACCATTGTCTATTTCATAATATTACAAAATATCAAAAATTATGTTCTGCCAAACAGTAAACATTTGCCTGGCTAAGTAACCTATTTATCCACTCTTTCCAAATTGAATACTTACTGAGAAACGAGGACGTTTATTAGCTTTGTGAGTAATGTGACTTATAAACAAGCCTTCCTTTCCAACATGCTTCTAAGTTTCTGGGTCTCTTTAAAGGAAGTATTTATCTATGTGACTGAGAATTTTCTCAATACCATGTAACCAAAGTAAAACACAGAAATGTTTTAGATGACGGGCCTGCAATTGTCCCCAATAATTGTTCTCATGGATTGATGTGGTAATGAATAAATTATAACTTGAACCTCAAAAGTGATATCATGCTAAGAAAATATCACTTTTGTTTTATTTGTGGAACCTGCATAGGGCTTCATTAAAAAGATGGCTCTGGTGTTCAAATATTTGATGAGAAAATGAAATACAGACCTACCGAGAGACCAAGCAGAGAATATTCAGTTTAGGCAAGAGCTGTTGAGGGTGGAACCAGTGTGGTGGTGTACAGATGAAGAGGAAAGAAAACTGGGGTACGGGAGCCTACCAAAGTCACCCCATAATTGTCTTTCTCTAAAGAATGTGATTATTCATAAAGTTTTCACAGGCTAGTTCTTTTTGGAAGTAGGCGGCTGAGTCCTTCTTCCTAGTCTGTCTAGTCTGGCAGCTCAGTTGAAACCTGTCTGCCATGCGTGACCCTGCTGATATTTGAATACTTGTTGCATAGCTTCCAACATCACAGTAACAGGCAAGCCCCAACAGTATAACAAGCTAACAGACACATGGGGGAGATTCATATTTATACCTGTTTGAAAGAAAGGTGACCCCACTGAATGTGGAAATTTTTGAACAATATCATTAATATCACGTGCAAGTGAAAGTTTGATGAAGATCATTCAAAAGTGGCTGCAGCAGTATATCGGCAGGGAACTTCCAGAAATGCAAGCCAGATTCAGAAGAGAATATGGAATCAGGAATATCATTTTTGATGTTAGATGGATCCTGGCTGAAAATAGAGAATGCCAGAAAGAAATTTATCTGTGTTTTATTGACTATGCAAAGGCGTTCGACTGGGGGGATCATAACAAATTATGGATAACATTTCAAAAAATGAGAATTCCAGAACACTTAATTGTGCTTATGAGGAGCCTGTACATAGATCAAGAGGAAGTGATTCGAACAGAGCAAGGTGTGGTATAAAATCAGGAAAGGTGTTTGTCAGGATTATATCCTTTCACCATATCTGTTCAATCTGTATGCTGAGCAAATAATCTGAGAAGCTGGGACTCTGTGAAGAAGAATATATATGACATCAGGATTGGAGGAAGACTCGTTAATAATTTGCAATATGCAGATGATACAACCTCGCTTGCCGAAAGTGAAGAGGACTTGAAGCTCTTACTGATGAAGATCAAAGAACACAGCCTTCAGTATGGATTACACCTCAATAAAAAAAAATAAAAAAAAACCTCACAACTGGACTGATAAGCAACGATGGGGAAGTTGTCAAGGATTTCATTTTACTTGGATTCGCAATCAATACCCACTGAAGCGGCAGTCAAGAAACAAAAAGATGCATTGCCCTGGGCGAATCTGCTGCAAAAGTCCTCTTTAAAGTGTCGAAAAGCAAAGATACCACCTTTAAAGACTAAGGTATGCCTGACCCAAGCCATGGTATTTTCAATTGCCTCATATGCATGTGAAAGCTGGACAATGAGTAAGGAAGACTGAAGAAGAATTGACGCCTTTGAATTGTGGTATTGAAGAAGAATATTGAATATACCATGGACTGCCAAAAGAACGAACAAATCTGTCTTGGAAGAAGTACAACCAGAATGCTCCTTAGAAGCAAGGTTTGGCAAGACTACATCTCACATACTTTGGACATGTCGTCAGGAGGAATCAGTCCCTGGAGAAGAACATCATGCTTGGTAAAGTTGGTCAGTGAAAAAGAGGAAGACCCTCAATGAGGTGGATTGACACAGTGGCTACAACAATGGGCTTAAGCATAATAACAATTGTGAAGATGACATAGAACCAGGCAGTGTTTTGTTCTGTTGTACATGGTGTCGCTATGAGTTGGAGCTGACTCGAAGGCACCTAACAACAACAAAAGAATGCGGCCTATGTAACTCCCCCCCAGCAGGTACCTGCTTTACGCAGAGAAGATTGAATTATCACCAAATAGAATTACCATATTCACTCTAAGACCTAGTACTGTATCCACCACACAAAAGTCCCTTTTCCAGGCTCACCGGCCATTTGAACATGTGGAATTACTGAAAGAGGGAATAATCAGGTCCTTTGCACTCACAGCCCCTGAGTAGTGTAAATGGTTAGCATGTTTGGCTACTAACCAAAAGGTTGGAGGTTTGAGTCCACCCAGAGGCAACTTGGATGAAAGGCCTGGTGATCTACTTTGAAAGCCCTGTGGAATACAGTACTACTCTGATACACGAGACGTCACCATGAGGCACACTGAACTTGATGGCAACTATTTTTTTTTTTTATTGGTTGGTTTGTTTCCTCTCAAGTGACTGCATGTTTCCCAAACGTGGGATCACTACCATGCCTTCACTTCTCTTTATTCTTAAATAAACACACTTTCATTCTTTTTTAGCAAGTGCCTCACAAGGCTAACAGCTGAAGTGAGTATATTGCCTCTTCTAAAGGAAACTTCACTGGGCCTCACTCCATCCCCGAAATTAGAAGCTTACTCTTTAAAAACTTTACAAATGTAAAAGGGAACAACAATCTTTGTTATCTATTTCCCTAACTTCTTCTGGGTTCTTTTCTTAAAAGGAGAGCAGGACTCTTGATATTAAAAAAATGGAGCATGATGGAAATCCACCTTGCAGCTCCTGGGAGATCTCTAGTACACCTTCCTCCCTCTAGGGCTCTGAGGGATGGGTGAGCACTCAGTGGACACCGTGGCCACCAGTTCTGATTCTATTTGGTGGAACATCACTGGTTTGCTCTTTCATTTTGAAACAAGTTTACATACGCATGCAATCAGTGGTTTCATATCCGATTATAATGCCTTTTTCCCCCTTTAAATGGGAAAAGAGGATGTTAGAAATTGAGCAAGGGCGCTGCTCTGAAGGTTTTTTTTTTTTTTTTAATAATATTTGATTGTGTTTTCGGTGAAGGTTTACACAGCAGTTTAGGTTCCCATCCAACAATTTCTACACAAGATGTTCAGTAACATTGGTTACATTCTTCACAATGTGTGAACATTCTCATTATTTCCATTCTGGTTGTTCAATTTCCATTATTCAGTTTCCCTGTGCTCTTACATTCTCATCTTTGTTTTAATGTAACTGCTGACTGTTTGGTCTCACAAAGGTGATTTTTTTAAGGAGCACAATACT
This sequence comes from Elephas maximus indicus, assembly GCF_024166365.1. NCBI lineage: Eukaryota > Metazoa > Chordata > Mammalia > Proboscidea > Elephantidae > Elephas > Elephas maximus. Next base: position 51,151,001 of record NC_064820.1, read on the forward strand.
TACGGGCGATAGTCATTATTATTTGAGCCGATTTGTTAGTTAGCTACAAGGTGACCTTAGGTTTTGAGGATTTGATTTTATTTTTTTAAAAGAAACATCGTTAATATGGTCTTATGCCTCCAAATTACATGGTCGTTAATTATATATTAAGATTTCTCATTTTGTCATGCTAAATCAAACGGCAAGTTGTGTCTTAATCGTTCCACTTTCTTTTTGATAAGAAATAAATAAAACCATTTTGAGTTTAACTGAGGGATCACATCCTTTTTCTTCGGCTATGTCTCTGTACAGAGTGTGAAGTTGAAAACTGAAATAGTATCTTGATAATATTTACTTAAATCCCACTTTGCCTAAGCAAAGCAAAGCATTTTCTCAATTTATAGATGGCCTTTGTGAGTTAAGATATAAATTACATTTTTTTTTTTTTATTCTTATAATTGGGCTTACTGAGTGAGTGTATTTTTTTTCCTGACTTGGTAGCAAGGTATTATCTGAGGCCAAACATCATGGAGTGTGTTTATTCACCAGATGGGGAGGATAAGGAAGCCGGGATCTCATAACTGACTTGACATGAATGGTGTGTGCTGTGCCTTGCCTTTGGTACTTCAGCAGCTACTAAATCCTGCTCTACTTCCTATTGCTGGCTGACAAGAAACAGGGGCCTCTTCACACAAGTGACTGGTGGCAGATGGATCAAGCCACTGAAACGCTACGCCCCAGACTTTCATCTGTCCAGCTGAACTGGGTCGTCACAAAGTGTGTTTTCACACATTGCTTCTCTTAAAGCTGCAATTTATGTGTAGTACGGGCAATAGTTAGTTTAATTTAGCAAGTTTATTTTAAACATCTACTATATGCCTGGCAGTGTGCTGCATGCTTTCTGAAGGTTAAAAAAGACACGGACTCAACGTATTAGCTTGTGGTGTTTAATTTTTAAGGCAGTCATGACTGTAAATCTAGGAAGGTTTGTTATTGAAATAAAATCAATATTACTTGGCCTTCAATTTTCCTGTAGATTAACAGACTCATCCAGGGATAGTTAGTGAACAGAGCAGTTAGAAAAAGAAATGAACTGGGTAACTACAAACAAGCAGTTGGGGAAAAAAATAGAGTAACCAATTTTTTAAGTTTAAAAAAAAATGTTGATACCACACATTTGAAATTTAAGTAATGAATATTATTACTGTAAAGTCTGCAAAAGTTAGACCATGTGTAAGGTGGAAACCTGTCAGAAAAGGAAAACTCAAATATTTTCCACTAAACAGTGAGTGAAGAAGTGGCGACTTCACCTTGTCAAAGGAGAAAAACTGGCGAGACCTGTAAAAACAAGGCAGTCCCGTCAAGTTCCAGCTCTCACAGGTTTCACTGTATTTAATTTTTTGGATTTAGATTCAGAAATACAGAGGGGAACAGTTTTGTTTAATTTTGAGATCAAATCTATCTATCTGCTTATTTTATCTATCCGTCCATCCCTCCATCTACCATTTATCTATCCATCTGGTTACTTATCTTTAACATTTTCTTTGGCGAAAACTGAGTTTCTTAACCATTTCTCCAACTAACCACTCAACTCATATTAAATTTCTCAATTTAACCACCGTTAAATTTATTAATTTAGTCATGATGATTGAAGAAAGCAACTCTGAGGCAAGCATATTTTCTAAGATTTTCCAGTCTAAGGCAGCCTGCTCAAAAGCAGTATGGGCATAAAAACTGAGGTTGGCAAAAGTATCCAAAATGTCAAAAGAAAATTTTATTCTGCAGCTTTTATGAGCCCTCAAGATGCAAGATTTCTTCTGCTTAAGCAGCTTGCTCACTTTTGTGCCTGTCATCATTTTTTCTTTCTTAAGCATTTTGGGAGAGATAACCTGGAAAGTGTTATCAGAGTTGCACCATAGCCCAAGGCAGGAGGAAAAGGTAGGAGTCACTTTGTGAGCCTGTTGTTTCCTTCTGAGTGCATGGGAACCAATTTCTGTATGCAAGGTGGAATCATCTAAGTGTAGTTATTTGAGAAAACCCAATGGGTGAACAAATTTGGTGGACAAATTAAATAAAAGCCAAATTGTGTTTGCTGTTTTACAGACAGCAGTGGTTAAGAGCTTGGCTGCTAACCAAAAGGTCGGCAGTTCGAATCCACCAGCTGCTCCTTGGAAACCCTATGGAGCAGTTCTACTCTGTCCCATAGAGTCGCTATGAGTCAGAATTGACTCGATGGCAACGGGTTTTTTTTTTTTTTTTGGCAATAATATAAATGGTTTTAGACTCTTCCATGAGGTAAGACTACTTTATCTGAGATTTAATGCAAAATTTGTGTCTAACATGTATTTGGAGATAGCCTTTTACTTTAATGAATGTGTAAATATGCCTCTTTATAAATTTTGTTCAAACCAGAATAAATATACGTAGGTATATTTGAGTTTCCACCACCTGTCTGTTTATCATTCTGTGGTGGCTTACATGTTGCTGTGATGCTGGAAGCTATGCGTCTGGTATTTCAAATACCAGCAGGGTCACCCGTGGGGGACAGGTTTCAGCTGAGCTTCCAGACTAAGATAGACTAGGAAGAAGGACCTGGCAATCTGCTTCTAGAAAAATTGGCCAGTAAAAACCTTAGGAATAACAGTGGAACATATTTCATTGTAATTGTATATCTTCTTTCCAGGTGAGTGCTTTGAAAAAGTGGTGAAAGTCTTCCTTATTGAAAGAGGAGTCAAGCAGAAATGCAGCGCCAATCTGAATATGAGGTATGTAAGGCCGGGTAAGCAAGGTATTATCCCTTTATTAGAGACGTTACTGCTTTGAAACATGTTAACATCCTAGGCTGATTCTCAAGGTCTTTGTAGAGAGTGATGTGGACCTGATGAATTTTATCGCAATTTGAAACATCTGGTTTCAATGACTTGACTTGTAGACTTTGGGAGCATCATTTAAACTTTTCTAGTTCCCAGATTTTCCTAGGAGAATCTGACTCAATAGGCCCGGGCGGAGCCTGGGAATCTGTATTTTTATAAGGCTTGCAGACATGCCTGAAAATGCAGCCAATCAAACTTGTGCCAGGATGTGCAGGTGATTTGTGGACTAGTTTGTGAACTGAAACGTGACTGATTTAATGTGCAGTCCCAGCTTCTTCATGGTTTTGACTCCTCCATTGCATTTAAGAATTATTGCCTATTTGAGAAATAACATCCCAAAATAACTTCCAGTTTTCTACACATTCTACTTCTAGAAACCTACTTGTCTCCTTACGCTGATGCCAGTGCCACCATCTCCATGTGGCCTTCCATAATCACTATAGCTGAAAGTAACCCCCTCCTACACTGAAAGGAATTTGTCTTCAACAGACGTGATTTCACTAATTTGAGTTGTGGAGTAATATGTGTAAATTTGAGGAACACACCTTTCAAATTATTGTGACATCTATTAAAGATTTTCTCAAGAACATTACTACTGAGTGTCATCATGAGAATCAGAACACACTTTTCTCCATAAGGTTACTTACACTTTTTCTGTAGGCAGTATGGCAGATCAGTTAAGAGCATGAACTTTGAAGCCAGGCTGCGTATATTAAAATCTCAACCTCATTATTTATAAGCCATGTGACCCTGGGTAATTTACTGAACCTCTTTTGCCTCAATTTCCTTACCTGTAAAATGGGGGTAAAGATAGATAGATAGGTAGGTAGATGCCATCCAGTTGGCTCTGACTCATGGTTACATAATGTACAACCGAATGAAACGCTGCCTAGTCCTACGTCATCCTCATGGTCACTAGCATGTTCAAATCTATCATTTTGGCTGTTGTGCAAATCCATTTCACTGAAGGTCTCCCTCACCCTCACTGGCCCTCTACTTTACCAAACATGATATTTTCTCCAGTGATTGATCTCTCTTGGTGGGTCACAAGCCCCAAGCAAGTGAGTTGGGCAATGTTCTGTCGTGATCCATAAGGGTTTCACCGGCTAGTTTCCAGAAGTAGCTTGCCAGGTCTTTATCCCTAGTCTATCTTATTTTAGCCTGTTACAGTCTGGAAACTCCACTGAAATCTGTACACCATGGGTGACCCTGCTGGTATTTGAAATACTGGTGGCGTAGTGTCCAGCATCACGGTAACACACAAGCCACCACAGTGCACAGACTGACAGATTGGTGGTGGGGGCATAAGTATAATTCCTACACTGTAGAGTCATTACGAGGATGAAATGAATTGATACGTGTAAAATGCTTAGTGTGCTGGTTGGCATTTTATAACTAGGTATTTCCTATTTTTAGTATTTGGCACCAATACTAATATTGTGATTTCTGAGAATTAGTTCATGAGCTTTTTCTCTTCCCATCAACTGAAAGTATATTTAAACCCAGGTTTATGACCTGACCGTAATAAGGGAGGGACAATTTTTAGTTTTGTCACTGGCCCAATTTTTTGTCTTTTCCATTGCATTCCTTGTTTCCCATTTAATTTATGCATATTCTTTCTGGAAAAGGGGAGGGCATATGATAATAATAAATATACGCTTTTTCTTCCTGCTGAAGGAAGAAATTAAGAAATAGGCTAATTCTAGGACAAAGGAAAATACTGAAAAACAAAAGCCAAACTTGTTGTCATCGAGTCAATTCCCACTCAGAGTGACCCTATAGGATAGGGTAGAACTGTCCCCTAGGGTTTCTAAGGAGCGGCTGGTAGATTTGAACCGCCAACCTTTTGGTTAGCATCCGAGCTCCTAACCACTTGGCCGCCAGGGCTCCGAAGCAAAATATAGGAAATTGAAATTTAAGCAGAAGAGTTTGAGAGGTAGAAAATATGTGTAGAAGAAACAAGGAGGAGTCACGGTGTGGTAGAGACAATTTTCTTCCCAATTTGCTTTACTTTCATTTGGAGAAACATATAGCGTGCTATGCGGCTATCCTGTGTGCTCCTCCGTGCCATTTTCAGTGAGGGGGTGCTCTTTATGGGGCAGGAGGAAGATATTTCAGAATTGCTGAATGACATAATAGTAAAACAAACCTGACAATTTGGAAACCCACTGCCACAAACTCAATGGCCTCTGGGCATATGCAATGGAAGCTATTCATAAGCTTTTTTTTAAATGTCTTAAGTGGCTTTTTAAAACCACTGTCTTATGCTGAAAATTTAACCATAAGAAAAACAACAATCCTGTCTATTCCCCTTTATAAATACACTGAATGACTCAGGATAGCTTTCCACCCTTGAAATCTCTCAAAGATTCAGAATGCTTTTGTAAACCACAAGAGCATTGCTTCTCCACAAAAGCATTATGTTTGTGGTTTATAATGTCATCTAGACTTCTCGATTGATTTATAGCATAGTTATCCAGCCATCTCAATTCATTAGCCTAAGTATTTCTTCTCTGCTTAGGTCACATGTCTTGTCGAATCAAGACTTCTCTATAGTTTCCAGCAATGCACTGTTGCTTGAATCCTGAAAATTCCAGATTAGTGAAAAGGTTTCTCAATTCCTCCAGTGATTCGTGTCTCCAAACTTCATTGAGCAAAACCATACTCCCAAAAGACTATACTGTGTGAAAACTGATGACATGATTGTGTTTTGGTTTGGGAGGGTGAAGCTCTCAGGTGGCAAAGATCTACCGATTGAACTCTAGAACTCCTTCCAAATTATAGCAAACCCCACTAGGAGGGAATACTCTGTCACCAACCAAGGCTCAGAAATGTGAGCATCATGTGTGAACTTAATTACCTACTATTTAACTGTCAAGGAGCTCTTGTGGTGCAGTGGCTAAGCACTCCGCTGCTAACTGAAAGAGGTCAGCAGTTCCACCCGCCTAGCTGCTCTGTGGGAGAAAGATGTGGCAGTCTGCTTCCATAAAGATTTACAGCCTTGGAGACCTTATGGGGCAGCTCTACTCTGTCCTAAAGGGTCGCATTGAGTCAGAATCGACTCAATGGCAACAGGTTTTGTTTTGTTTTTTTCTTTTTTGGTATTTAACTGTCCCTAGGTGAAAAAAAAAAAAAAAATTTTTTTTTTTTTTAGGTGGTGCAAAGGATGACTGTGCTCAGCTACTAACCAAAAGATTGAGTCTACCCAGAGATGTCTTGAAGAAAGCCCTGGCAATGTACTTCCAAAAAAATCAGCCACTTGAAAATGCTATGAAGCACAGTTCTACTCTGAACCATGTAGGGTTACCACGAGTTGGAATCGACTCAAAGGCAATCGGTTTTGTTTTATTTAACTGTACTGGTAGTTTCTTCTTATGTGCTGATCCTATATTTTCCAGCCACTGGTAAGTACAGAAGCCAAATAAACCTGTCATTTTAAAATGTGTTACAATGATTATGGGTGGTAGAATTCCAGAATTTACAGTCTGGTATACAAGTATATGGGGTTAGAAAAATGTGCATAATGAAATACATATCAAAATATAAGCTCAGTAAAATAACTATGCTAAAGTAAAAATGACAATTGGATAAAATTTTCACAATATTTTCATATATTCATGGGAGGCATTTAGATAATAACTGAGTGTAATGGAAAAGTTTTAAGAAATGTAAACAAATATGTCAAAATCTTGTTTCCTAAAGACATTTTATCTTTTATTTTTCATGTTCTAAGAAATGCTTTAGGGAGTCCCTGCGTGGTGCAAATGGTTAAGTGTCAGACTACTAATCAAAAGGTTGGTGGTTCAAACATACCCAGAGGTGCCTTGGAAGTAAAGCCTGGCAATCTGCTTCTGAAAGGTTAACAACCTTGAAAACCCTGTGGAGCAGTTCTACTCTTCATACGTGGGGTTGCGTGGGTCAGAATTGACTTGACACCAACTAACAACAAGAAATTCTTTGAATTTTAGGTCAGAATTTTCACATGGTCCACTTGGAAGCTGAGAAAGGATTCTTGATCTAAAGAGTTGAGCGTAGAATCTTGCTTTTGGAGTTCAGTCTCAAAGAAAAATTTGGCCAAAAGTAAAATTTGTAAGATAATATTGGAAATACTTTTGAGCCTTCATACTTTAGGAATTTCCACCCACCTTTTCCCCAAGTAGTTGGCTGAAAAGAATATTTAAATTTTCTTTACTTCTGATGATAACAACTGTAGTGTGCCTCTAATGACTTCTCTTTATGCCTTTTATTTTAGGTACTAGGTATTTCTCCTCCTTGTAGTTTTTAGAAAGAGGAATGGGGAGGATGAAAGAATGCATAAAGTATGGATTTCAAAAGGCAGATGTATATCTTTCAAAAGGTGATTTGTATCTTCATATGCAAATGTCTTTTCTGGTCTAAAATCTTAAGTTGCTTAGTAGTAAAAAAAAGCATCGTATCTGTGTCTATCTTGTTTATCAAATTGGACACATTTGATTTTAATGGAATAAATATATATGTGTCTATCTTGATTGAAATTTTATATACTTACTATATTCATGGATATGCATTTAGAAATTAAATGTACTTTGCAACTTCAAGAGGAAAAGACATTTTTAGTCCTACCAAAGCCACTTGTGTAAATTATATTGACAAGCACGTGGCAATTTTATAAACAGAGTTAGAGCTGTTATAACTCACTTTTTACACTTAATATTATAGTATAGTTTACTATTCTCTGCTTTCTGAGTATGTGTTTTCTTTTTTCTTGGGGAAAAAAATGATATTTCAAGGCAGAAGCCATATTTCTGTATCATGTTAACAGTTTTGGATTTATGGTAAATGTTGGACACACCTGCTTACTGATTGGTTGACATAGTCTAAGATTCATTAAAGACTGGCACTTTTGGCATATAAATATTCTTAGATGTGTGCCTTTACCATGAGTAATTAAGAATTGGCCATGAGAATCATATCTCTAATAGCAACTATTTGGGATATAGAGGATGAAAGTTGTGGCATAGAAGAAGAAAAAACTAAGTATTTGTTAAACTGACACACGTTCTCAGCTATACTAGTAAATATCCTCCAAGCACAAGTTAGAAATATTGCCATTTCCAGTAACGTGTCCCCACCTGCTTAAGTGGCTAATTTTGTTATATAGAGTTTGAGAAGCTACCCGGGCTGGTAGGATGAAATTCTCTAACAGGAAATATCTAGAGGAAATTTAAAATTTGGTAATTCACTGAGACAATTACATTAGTAACACATAAGTTTCCCTGGGTTTTATAGCATAGGGCTTCAAAGAAGGAAACTTCGAATCCATATACTAAAGAATACAATCTGTGGTTTGAAGATTGTACACACATGGAAAATTATGAATTCCAAGTGTATTGGGAGGATACTTTTGTTTCCTAACAGCATTTACCTCATTCTTGATAAGGTAGCCACCTAATCATTGAAGGTGTGTTGAAAATATCCTGATTTGTTTGCAAATGGAAAAGAATTCAAATGTCATTTCATTTAGTCAGCCACAAGTATTCTGTTTTCTTTTCTTCACATGCTAGAAATGTAGAGTGTTTGTGAACATAATGTCCGTTAACAAAGACAGGAAAGGTAAATTTATAGTACAGTGCAGATACTAGTAACAAGAAAATTCATAGAAAATAATTTTCTTTGTAAATCAGCTTTCTGTCTGCCAATAATATTGTTAAACAATGTGAAGTCCAGGGTGGGATGTTTGACTTACCTATGACAGATTGGAAAGAGGATTCTGGAACATTTCAAATGTTAAAAGAAAATAGGGCTTGACAGATTAAAGGGCCCAGAGCTGTGCCCACCTTCCTCAAACTGCCCTTTATCAGATGGATTAATGTGTTCTTAGCACTGGAAAAGACAGGCTGCTATGTATGACAGTAACCAAAGAGCTTACTGAATGTGGCCTGGCATTAGAAGAGGAAGAACGGGGAATGTTTATTTCCCCTGTCACTATACTGAAAGGAATAGACAGCCGTTGGCCTGTGGCTTATCTTAAAATAGCTTCATTAATACAAGGAAGCCAGTGGAAAATAACAATATAGGAGCGGTAAGGTCCAAATGCCTTCCGAGTAAGGCGTCTGGCCCGAGAGTATATTTACTTGGTAAATGTGTGTGTGTGTGCTATTTTGCAATTTTGACTTATTTTTAACATGGGATAAATTTGGTCAGGTTCATCTCTGATTGAGTACAACTTGAAAAAAAGAAGTTTTATGGATTGTTATTTTCTTAATTTATTGCTTAGAACATTTGAAAAACTTTTAATATCATCTTATTAAAGTATAATTTTATACAATAAAATGCATCTATTTTGGCGTATAGCTCAATGAGTTTTGAAAATGTATATGCCTATACAAACATCAATGAATGTATAGGGCATGCGTATCATCTTAAAAGGTTTCCTATGCTGCTTTGCACTCAATACCAATCCTTTATCCTAGTCTCAGGGGAACACTGATCTTGTTTCATTATAGGTTGAATTTGCCTATTCTAGATTTCATATAAATTCAAATCTCTTTTGTGTATGCCCTCTTTCACTCAGTGTAATGTATCTGAGCTTCATCCGTGTGCGTGTGTATTAATTTATTCCATTTGTATTGCTGACTATTATTCCAATACCTGATGATTGCACAACTTGTTTACATATTCAATTTTTGTATACATTTGTGTTCCTTCCAGTTTTTTACTGTTTTGGATAAAACTGTTATCAGTGTGTGCATCTTTTTGTGGACATATGTTTTCATTTCTTAGGGTAAATTGCTGGGTCACATGATAAGTAAATTTCTAACCAGACAAAAAACTACCACAATGTTTGCCAAAGTGTTTGTACCATTTTACATTCCCAACAGCCACGTATAAGAATTTCAATTGTTCCACATCTTCACCAACACTTGGTATTTTCAGTCTTTTTAATTTTAGCCTTTCTAGCAGATGTGTAGTCATAATTCATTGTGGTTTACATTTGCATTTCCCTCTTAAATAATAATATTGAATATTTTTTCATGTGCTTTGTTTGTATATCTTCTTTGGTGAAGTGTCTATTAAAATTTTGCTGCTTTTTATTGTTTGTACCCTTATTATTTAGTTGGAAATTCTTTATGCACTGTAAGATATATGTATTGTGAATAATTTGTTTTAGTCCATTAAAAAAAAATTATTTTGTCATGTCTTTCAAAGAGCTCATTTTTAGTTTTAATAGAGTTTAATTTATTCATTTTTAAAATGATTATTGCTTTTGGTGTCCTATCTAAACCATATTTGCCTTACCCCAAGGTCACAAAAAAGTAAGGTGTGATACAAGGGTTGAGGATAATTATTTTTTCCACATAGATATTCAAATGTTCTAGCATCATTTGTTGAAAATACTGTCCTTTGCACTTAGAAGTATCTTGACACCGTTACCAAAAATCAATTGATTGCTATAAAAAAAATCAATAGACTGCATATGTATAGGCCCACTGCTGAAGTATGTGCCATTAGGTGTTGCCCAAACGGACATTATGTGGTACATGACTGTAACCTGAAAGGGTTTGTATAGAATTAGTGTTGTTTTTTATATTAAATGTTTAATAGAATTTAAAATGAATTCCATCAATTTCTGGTATGTCTTGAAATCATATAGTGAAATTCCTCTACATTTGTTTTTTTTCAAAATTGTTTTGGTTATTTTATATCTTTTGCATTTCTGTATAAATTTTACAATCATCTTGCCAGTTTCTACAAAAACAACCTGTTGGTTTTTTGACTGGCAATGTGTTGAATTTGGGTTAATGACTACAGTATATTATGCCATTTATTTCTTAATTTAACATATTGCATTAATTAAATGTTACTGCAATTAATAACAACATTAATTGCAATAGCATTTTTGTAGATTCTTAGAATGTTCTACATACACAATCATATTGTCTGTAAGTAAGGGCCATCTTATTTCTTTCATTACTATTTGTATTTATCTATTCATTTTTTTTCTTGCCTTATTGCACTGTCCAGGACATCTGGTGTATTGTTGAATGGTGACTGTGTGTGTTGACTTCTTCTTAATCTTAAGGATGAAGTGTTTATTCTTTCAGCATTAATCACATGTTAGCTGGAGGTTTTTTGTAGATGCCATTATCAGATTGTGGAAGTTTCGTATTATTCCTAGTTTGCTGAGAGTTCTTATCAATGGAGGTTGAATTTTGTCAAATGTTTTTTCTGCATCTATTAAGATGATTACATGCCTTCTTGGTTATTTTGCTAATATGGTGAATTACATTGATTGATTTTTTTAAATGACAAGCCATCCTTGCATTTCCAGGATAAATCCACATTGTCCTGTTATATAATATTGGAGCTGGGTTGCTAATATTTTGTTAGGGATGTTTGTGTTTATGTTCATGTGGCATCTTTGTAATTTTCTTTCCTTATTTTGTCTTTGCTGGATTTGGTTTTCGGATAATACTAGCTTCATAAAATGAGTTTGGAAGCACTAGAGCCTTCTACATACAGTCGTGCATCACTTAACATCCACAATATGTTCTGTGAAATAGGACGTTACGTGATTTGGACATTGTTTGAACATGCCTAAATCGTGAGCAATAGTATTCACTAATTTTCCACCTTTGTGTTGCTTAATAACCTTTGCTTCACTTCCAAATCAATATTTCTCCTTTGCCTCTTGCTGCTGCAAATTTCTCAATGGAAATTTCAAGCCTCTACTCTCCTCAAAAGTTCCATTTTCAACTCTCTTCCACATCTCAGAGTAAACAGAAGCCGTGACACCAACAATTGCTTTAACTTCCTCCAGTTGCAGTGAAAGAGATGCACTTTCTCCTGCCTTAGGCCAGTTTTTTTCTCCTATACTCTAAATCCCAGCTCCTCTCGACTTCTCAGGGGTAATTTACCCTATAGAGGAGAGGCTAGAATACAGCAGATGCCAAGATGTGCATGGACACTATGTCAGTAAATGTAACAGATATATATTTTTTCATATTGATGAACTTTCAGCAGCATTTGAAAGTGCATATCTGAAAAAAAAAAATCGCGAATCTCCACCTATCATTCTGACTTCTCAGGCTTTTACATGTTTGACTATCTCTGTTTACCCTGGTGTGGGACCACGGACGTTACGCAGCCCATGATCGTACTCTGAAAGGGTTTGTATAGAAGTGTTATTATATTTTATGTTAAATGCTTGATAGAATTTAAAATGAATCCATAAAAATATAGAATTTTCTCTGAGAGGAGATTTTTACTTACAAATTTAATTCCTTTAATAGATACAAGGCTATTCAGATTTTCTATTCACCATATTCTGTCAGTTTGGAAATTAGTGTCTCTCATGAAATGTGTCCACTTCAACTTGGATTTATTAGCATAAAGTTGTTAATTATATTTCCTTTCAATATCTCTAGTAATTATAACTGATAACATGTCCAAAGTAAATGAGACAAAGTCTCACTGTCTTCCCTTCTAAGGACCATTCAAGGTGTACTTCTTCTAAGATGGAAACTCTACTAGTATAGTGGTTAAGTGCTACAGCTGCTAACCAAAAGGTCAGCAGTTCAAATCCACCAGGCACTCCTTGGAAACTCTATGGGGCAGTTCTACCCTGTCCTATAGGGTCGCTATGAGTTGGAATCAACTCCACAACAGTTTTTGGTTTTGTTAGTAATTATAAAGTTATTATTTTTTATTCTTGATATTGGTAATTTGGGTTTCTTTTTTTATTATTCTAGTTAGAGACTTAAAACTAATGATGATGTTTTTGAACGGTCAGTTTCTGGTTTCATTCACTTTCTTTTTAAATTTTCTTTGATTTTCATTATTATGTTTATTATTTCCTTCTTTCTACTCTGGATTTACTTTGCTCTTCATTTTCAGCTTCTTAAGTTTGAAGCTTAGGTAATTTTAAATCTTTCTTCTGTTCTAATATAAGCATTTAAATCTAAAAAAGTTCCTCCAATTACTACAAAGCTATGTCTTCTAAATGTGGATAACTTGTCTCTCTTCCGCTATGATTTCATTAATTTCTAATTCTTTTGTAATTTCTTCTTTTGACACATGGGTTACTTAAAAGTGTATTGCTTAATTTTAAAATATTTTGGGATTTCCTGATATGTTTTGTTTTTGACTTTTTAATCGATTCATTATAGTAAGAGAACATACCCTGTATGATTTCTTTTTTTTTAATTTATTGATACTTGTTTTATGTTCTACTACATAGTTCCATGTGCACTTGAAAACAGTGTGTTTCTCACCATTCTTGTGTGTAGTGTTGTACACATATTAAATAGGCCAACTTTATTAATGATGTTGTTCGAGATTTCCATGTTCTTACTAACTTTTGTGCCTCCTTATTCTTTCACTTCTGAGGGAGGAGTGTTGAAAGATATAATTGTGGATATATCTATTTCTTCTTTCAAATTTTCATCTCTAGAATTTCCATTTAAAAATATCTTTCATTTTTCTTTTCCTTATGTAAAAGTTTTTCTTAAAATCCCTAGGCCTATTTAAAATAGCTGTCTTAAAGTCCTTGTCTCCTAATTCTGTTATCTCTAATATTTGTGAATCAGTTTCTATTGATTGATATTTCCATTGCTTATAGGAAACATTTGCCTGCTTTTACACATGCCCAGTCATATTTGATTAGATGCTAACATTATTATCAAGGTTACTTGTTGAGTCTCTGGATTTTACTGTTTGCCTTTAAAGAGTGTTGAAGTTTGTTTTGACAGGTGATTAAGTTACTTGCAGATAAGCTTGATTCTTTTGAAGCTTGCTTTTAAATTTGGGGGGGAGGGTGGTGGGCACTAGAGTACCCTTTACTCTAAAGCTAGTTTAGCTCTAGACTAAAGCTAGACCCTACTAAAGTTACCACTGAATGAATGTTCTGAGTGTTTAACAAGTTTGTTTCAATTTGGATGGTCAAAACTCAAACGTCTCCCAGCCCAGTGTTGGTTATTGAAATTGTTTAACCTATAGCTCCTAGCTAGTTGCTCTTTCTCTGGTAGTTGTCTCTACTTGGCCTCATTGTGTCTTGCCCTACACATGCACAGCTTAATATTCAGACATAGTCTGAAGGGACCTATGCAGACCTTTGGAGCTCTTTCTCTGTACAGCTCCTTCCTTTTTGATCTCCTGAAACGTAAACTCCAACTGCCTTAGTCTCCCTTAGCTTTGATCCTTGTCTCTTCAACTCAGTGAGACTAGCTTTTATGCTTAGGTACCCCCTACCTGTGCCACAGTCTAGAAACACCTCCAGGCAGAAATCTGTGGAATTATAGGGCTGACTTTGTTTGCTTCCCTTCCGGAAGCCGTCTTGTAAGGAGTATTACACAATGCCTGAACGCAGTCGTTTCATTTACTCTGTATAGGTTTCTACTTATCTGTGTTAGGATAGCAAGACCAGTTGCTCTATTAAGGCTAGAAACGGAAATCTTCGGAAGAACATTTAAAAACAATGTACAAAAATACGTAATATGATTTCACCTTTTAAAATTCAAAAACAATCAAAACTAAACTGTATTGTTAAAAGATACATATACAGGTGATAAAAATATAACGTAAACAAGGAAGATCAGAATACTGGTTACTTCTGAGGAAGAATGGATTTGGAATCAAGGAGGGACACACAGGGAGCTTCTGAGGTGCTGCGTATGTTCTATATCTTAATGTGGGTGGTGATTTCGTGGGTGTTCACTTTACATTTATTCTTTAAACGATTCCTGTAGATGATGTAGCACTCAATTTATGACATAACTCACAATTTAAAATTATTTTATACATACACGTATGTGCCTATACTGTGTATGTGGGTATACTATACTGTGCCTATACGTGTATGTGGGTATACTATTAAAACCACTGGAAGAAGATCCTGTCTTTGACTTTGACTCCTGCTCCAGAAGGAGCCGCTGGTCTGTACAGTCCCTGTAGAGTCACGTGATGCCAGTTTTCAGCAGGTTACACAAAGCTTAGTAAAAGCACCAGAGTTCAGAAGCATTTGCTTTTCTCCAGCACTTCAATACATTATTATCTTTAAGCGTTTCCCACTGGAACAAAGAAATGCCCCGCAATGAAAGCAGTAGAAAAGTTTTGGCTAACTCCATAAAAAACTAAAAACCCGTTGCCATTGAGTCAGTTCCAACTCATAGCGACCCTATAAGACAGAGTAGAACTGCCCCATAGGGTTTACAAGGCTGTAATCTTTACAGAAGCAGACGACCACATCTCTCTCAGAGAGACTGGTGGGTTTGAGCCACTGACTTCTGGTTAGTAGCTGAGTGCTTAACCACAGTGCCACTGGGACTTCTTGTGAACTCCCTGACACACTTAAATTTCCAATTTCAACATTTCTCCACAGACTATCAGGCAACGCCTCTGTTTAGCCCTGAGGAGACTATTTAAGCTTGATGTCCGAATATGACTGTCTTACCGCAACTGTGTGCATCATGTTGTGTGCATAATGTTGCCTTATTTGCCTTCCAATGTGGCCTGTTACGAAAAACAGAAAAGGGTTATTTTAGAGCCCAAGTCACTGTCAGTTCCATTGGAGGGGGAATAAAAGTGAAATATCATGAATAACTAATAGTCTTTTGCAATTTAGAAAATTTAGTATTCGAGGCTTTTATGGGTAATTAACATCTGAGTATAAAAAGACGACTTTGGATTTCTGAGAAATATTTGTATTTTATTTTCTTTTTTCTCAAAAGATTTAGACCATTTCAGCTACCAGGTAAAAAATTCTGATTCCCAATGCATGGAAAAAAAAAAATCATATTCTATTTAATTATGATGTAAAGTTACTGACTTTATTCATGCTAAAATTCAGTCCCACATGCTCAATGGAACAATTGCTCAGCTTTGGTAAGGTGAGGCCAAATGCTTTAACTGACCCATAAAATAGCCAAAGGACAACAACAACATGAGTTCCAACAAGTTAATTAGAAGGAAGCACTAGTCATGAGATGTTGTTTTTGATTTATTTGTTTTGAAATTTTACATCACATCAGTTACCTCACTGTAATGTGGTCTCTCTAGGGTAAGGTCATAGTCATGGGAAAGGAACGTAAGGAGAAGTGCTGCATTGGACTCATAATCTTTGCTTCACTGATCCTCCACTCCTTGTTGTGTCACATAAGAATGCAAAGGAAAAGATACAACCCTTTTTAATGTGAGAATGGCATGTCTTGCCTTCATTGTCCAATTCTTAGTGCTTAAGGAGATTTTTCAGAATTATTGGATTGCCCAAATTTTGATTAAGAAAATTATCAACAAATGTAGGAGGCCTAGATATTTCAGATGAGAGCCTGAACACCAAAACCCTGACATGGTCCTTGTGAAATTGCTCAGTGGTGAGGCTATGCTATTTTATTTCAGACACTTCTGGATAAATCCTACTAAGTTCAAAGAGTCAGATCCTATCCCATATTTCCATCCTTAGCATGGATTCTATTCTTGTTATGCAACACTTAAAATATATTTGAGTCCAATATACATGCCCCCCCTACTTTTGGAGTCTTGGTGGTGTAGCAGTTAAGAGCTTGGCTGCTGATCAAAAAAAAAAAAAAGGTCGGTGGTTCAAATCCACCAGGTGCTCCTTGGAAACCCTATGGGGCAGTTCTACTCTGTCCTATAGGGTTGCCATGAGTCAGAACTGACTCAACAGCACCTAACAACAAATTTAAGAAGACCTGGACCAAATGATGGTACAACGGTTAAAGCACTCAGCTGCTAACTGAAAGGTTGGCAGTTTGATCCTACGAGCTACTTCGAGGTAGAAAAGACCTGGTGATCTGCTCCCATAAAGATTACAGCTTATGAAACCCTGAGGGACAGTTCTACTCTGTCCTAGAGGGTCACTTTGAGTCAGAATCAACTTGAAGGCAAACAACAACACTAATATCAACAGCAACAAAAAACAAACCCATCGCTCTTGAGTCAATTCCAACTCCCAGCAACCCTATAGGACAGAGTAGAACTGCGCCATAGGGTTTCCAAGGAGCCACTGGTGGATCTGAACTGTGAACCCTTTTTGACTAGCAGCTGATCTCTAACCACTGTGATACCAGGGCTTCCAGCTTTGTGGATTTAGAGTAAGTACTATTTGACGGAGAGCTTCTCTAGTATCTTTTCTATGTTAGTTACTGAGCTCCTGCTTATAACAATAGCCAACATTTATAGAGGGATTAAAGGATTAAGGTGTTTTAAGCACTGGACATGTTATCAGGAGTGAACTGTCCCTGGAGAAGGACATCTTGCTTGGAAAAGTAGAAAACCAAACAAACCCACTGCTGTCAAGTTGATTCCAACTCATAGAGATGCTATAGGACAGCAGAGAACTGCCCCACTGGGTTTCTAAGGAGCTCCTGGTGGATTCGAACTGCCAGTCTCTTGGTTAGCAGCCGAACTCTTAACCCACTATGCCACCAGGGTAAAGTGGAGAGTTGGTGAAAAAGAGGGCGACCATTAATGAGAGGGGTTGACACAGTGGCTGCAACAATGGGCTCAAACATAACAATTGTGAGGATGGCACAGGACAGGGTAGTAATGTACATAGGCTCTGTTGTACATAAGGTCACCATGAGCCAGAACTGACCCTATGGCACCCTATACATGCACACAGTTAAATTCTAAGGAGCCCTGGTGGCACAGTGGTTATGCACTCAGCTGCTAACTGAAAGGCCTGCGGTTCAAATCCACCAGCAGCCCCACAAGAGAAAGAGGTTGCAATCTGCTTCCACAAAGATTTACAGCTTTGGAAGCCCTATGGGGCAGTTCTACTCTGTCCTATAGGGTCGCTATGAGTCAGAATCGACTCAATGGTAATGCTGTTGTTGTTAGGTGTGGTCTAGTGGGTTCCAACTCATAAAGACTGTATGTAGAGCCGAACAAAACACTGCCTGGTCCTGCACCATCCTCACAATCTTCGTTATGTTTAAGCCCATTGTTGCAGCCACTGTGCCAATCTATTGCTTTGAGGGCATTCTTTTTTCACTAATCCTCTATTTTACAATCATAATGTCCTTCTCCAGGGACTGGTCTCCTCTGATAACATTTCCTAAGTATTTGAGACGAAGTGTCGCCATCCTTGCTTCTGGGAGCATTCTGCCTGTATCTCTTCCAAGACAAATTTGTTGGTTCTTCCAGCAGTCCATGGTATATTTGATATTATTTGCCAACACCATAATTCAAAGGCATTTAATTTTCTTTGGTCTTCTTTACTCATTGTCAACATTTTGGAGTCATGTGAGGTGACTGAAAATACTATGGCTTGGGTCAGGCACACCTTAGTCTTCAAAGTGACATCTTTTCTTTTTAACACTTTAAAGAGGTCTTTTGCAGCAGATTTGCCCAACAAAATTTGCTGTCTAATTTTTTGACTGCTGCTTCCATGGGCATTGATTGTGGATCCAAGTAAAAGGAAATCCTTGACAATTTCAATATTTTTTCCATTTATCATAATGTTGCTTATTGGTCCAGTTGTGAGAATTTTTGTTTCCTTTATGTTGAGGTACAATCCATACTGAAAGCTGTAGTTTTTGGTCTTCATCTGTAAGTGCTTCAAGTCCTCTTCACTTTCAGCAAACAAGGCTGTGTCATCTGCATATTGCGGGTTGTTAATGAGTCTTCCTCCAATGCTGATGCTCCATTCTTCTTCATAGAGTCCACTTTCTTGGAGTATTTGCTCAGCATACATGTTGAATAAGTATGGTAAAAGGATACAGCCCTGATACAAACCTATCCTGATTTTAAAACACATGATATCTCCTTGTTCTGTTTGAATGGCTGCCTCTTGGTCTATGTACGGGTTCCTCATGAGCGCAATTAAGTGTTCTGGAATTTCCATTCTTTGCAATGTTACCCATAATTTGTTTTGATCCACACAGTTGAATGCCTTTGCATGGTCAATATAATACAGGTAAACTGCTCTTTGGTATTCTCTGCTTTCAGCCAAGACCCATCCGACATCAGCAATGATATCCCTCATTCCACATCCTCTTCTGAATCCAGTGTGAGCTTCTGGCAGTTCCCTGTCATACTGCTGTAAGTACTTTTGAATTATCTACAGAAAAATTTTACTTGCGTGAGATAGTGATGATATTGTTCAATAATTTCTGCGTTCTGTTAGATCACCTTTCTTTGGAATGGGCACAAATAAAGAACTCTTCCAGTCAGTTGGCCAAGAAGCTGTCTTCCAAATTTCTTGACATGGGCAAGTTAGCACTTCCAGGCTGCATCCATTTGTTGAAATGTCTTATAATTGGTATTTCATCAATTCCTTATTTTTTGCCATTTGGCTTAGTGCAGCTTGGACTTCTTCCTTCAATACCATTGGTTCTTGATTATATGCTACCTTCTGAAATGGCTGAACATTGACCAATTCTTTTTTGGTATTTCTTCCATCTTCTTTTAATGTCTCCTTCATCAACCAATATTATCTTCACAGAATTCTTTAATACTGCAACTCGAGACTTGAGTTTTTTTCTTCAGTCCTTTCAGCTTGAGAAATGCCAAGCGTGTTCTTCCCTTTTGGTTTTCCAATTGAAGGTCTTTGTACATTTCATTATAATACTTGACTTTGTCTTTTCTAACTGTCCTTTGAAATCATCTGTTCAGCTCTTTTACGTCATCATTTCTTCCACTGCATTTAGCTACTCTATGTTCAAGAGTAAGTTTCAGAGTCTCTTCTGACATCCATTTTTGTCTTTTCTTTCTTTCTGTCTTTTTAATGACCTTTTGCTTTCTTCATGTATGATGTCCTGGATGTCATTTCACAACTCCTCTGGTCTTCAGTCACTAGTTTCAGCACATCAAAATCTATTCTTGAGATGGCCTCTAAATTCAGGTGGGAAATACGCAAGATTGTATTTTGGTTCTTGTGGATTTGTTCTGATTTTCTTCAGCTTCAACTTGAACTTGCATATGAGTAATTTGTATGAGTATCTAATTCACATGAATTCATATGAGTAGTTCATATGCATGTCAGCCCCTGGCCTCGTTCTGACTGATGATATTGAGCTTCTCCATTTTCTCTTTTCACAGATGTGGTTGACTTGATTTTTGTGTACTCCATCTGGCGAGGTGTATAGCTATACTTAATGTTGTTAAAATAAGGTATCTGCAATGAAGGAGTCGTCAGTCTTTCGAAATTCTATCATGCAACCTCCAGCGCCGTTTCTGTCACCAAGGCCATAATTTCCAACTACCAAGCCTTTTTTGTTTCCGGCTTTCACGTTCCAGTCAACAGTAATTATCAATGCACCTGGTTGCATGTTTGATGAATTTCAGATTGCAGAATTGGCAGTGGGTTAGTTAAATTCCGATGGGACAATGGAGCATGCATCAATGCCTCAGAAACTTTCTTCACGTGTACTCTCACCTCCCACTTCATCCCCAACTCACCCAGACAGGTTTTTGGCCATCAGCTCTTCCATCACCTAGTGCCCTGGGCTGAGCCTAGCCTCCCCTTCCCTGCACTAGTCCAGTGACTGCTGTCATTTTCTTCCTCTGACAGGAACCTAGATGCAAATTTCAGAAGGTTAGGGTCAGATGCAGTGGGGGTTCAAAGTGTTTTGGTGTGTTTAGCTGGTGACTTGGTGGAGGCAAACCTCCTTCCATCCCCTATCTAGGTATTTAGCACCTTCTGGAACAAATGTTGTAGTACTTTTGGGTATTACACTTCTACTGTGGTTCGGGTAGGTGATCCCTGGGAATGAGAAATGCCTGACTTGAATTCCCTGCCCCAGGCCGGGGACACAGCACATCTGTCTATCAGATGGTGGGAGGGGAAACACATCAGCCCATACTCTGTGTGCATGTGCCAGCAATGAGTCACAAAACAGGGTCCCCAGAACCTGTAATGATCTACACTTGGTTAGTAAGTATCTGTGTGCCTGAGGGAGTATGACATTAAGTAGCAAATAAAAAAAATCATGACAGGTTGAAAGAGAATCATAGATGTTTCTATGTTTCTGATACAGATGATACCACTACACGTTACCCAATGATTTTGATCAAAATTTTACTCATTTGTCTTGTGGTGAGAGAAGCCACATAGCATGGGCTTCCCACTCCTGGAGGACTGACCTTTCAGAGCTATCAATGGTGCCGCACTACTGTCAACATTTTTTTAGTGGTTATGGTGTTGCTATTTCAGTTTGCTCAGCAAACTAGCCATACCATTGTGGCTCCTGAAACTGGTCTTTGTCATGTTTTCAGCTTTGGGACAATTAGCAGTCTGACTGTTGTGTGAATTGTGTTGCAAAAGCCATGCCCCATTGGGCTGATTGTCCAGGTTTTTCAATGATCTTCCATTCTTCCTGTAATCCGTAGACATCCCATATTATTGAGCATTGAAACAGCTTTCTCAAAAATGCTGTCAGAAATATTTCTGCTTTACCTTATTCACCTCTTCCTAGTTCACATGCCTTACTCATATAAGAATATTGTGTCACTAAATATGGCTGGCCCCCTGAAAAGAATCATGTCCTTTCTGCTGATTCCTGGATAGTGATCAGGACTAAGGGAGTGAATGGTTATATACATCTATTCTTAAAAATCATGATTCTACCCTGACATACCTAGGTATGATGCTTTTTTTCTTTCTCCTAACAGTAAGTTGGGAAAGACTCTGTGGCAACGGGTTTGGTTTTTTGGTAACGGTAACCCTAATCAAGCCTAGCTGATACATTCATTCTCCAGATAGCGCATGGTCAAAAGGAGGCCAAGAGTATTCAGACTCATTTCTGGTTTAGCACCTGTATTGACTTAGTTCTAGATCCTAAAGACATAACTACTTGGCTGACTGCGCTGCTCACACTGACTCTTTTTACAGCGATCCATGAGAACCAAAGTGGGAGACATAATGGATCTCTACACATTTATAAAAATGTCCTTGTCCTTGTACCTTATCTTTCTGGATGAAAGGCTTGGGTTGAGTAGAAGATGACTGTGGAAAAAATAAATTTAGAGCTACTGGAATGGGAAACAATGACTTTGTGGCAGTGCCAAAACTACGACTTGTGGAAGGAAAACTTTGACCCCAGGAAGTACGGAAAAGGGATGATGTTAATGATCTTTGTCTTTCAGAACCATCTATAAAGGCTTCCTTTTGAAGAAAAATGTTCTTCAAAAGTTCTCCTAAATTGTTACAAGTGTTTAGGTCTGCTAGGTCTGCCATCTCCTGGCCGATGGCTCTGACTATCCTTTTATCACCATTCCTCTTGACTAGCAATCTACCAGAAACAACCATGGATGGCTCCTTGCCCTATCAAAAAAACCTTCTGTCGTTATCCCATTTTGGTATCTGTTATTCAGTCATTTCATACTACAGATGAATTCCACCAGCTGGTGGCTTAGACACGGGACAGGTTGGACTGATTACCTTCAAGCACCTCCTCTAAGAACAAGGATTAGACTCAATTTTTTCTTTTTTTTCAAACCGGACTGGGAACCCTAAGGACTACCACCCAGCAAGGAGACAATGTTGAAGTTACTGTCATCTTGTGCCCTCAGTTAACTTGGGGTCCCCGACAATTGTAAACAACACTTTCTTTCTCAGGGCACCATGTGCACTCCAAATCTATACTTCTTGTGTGGAGGCCAGGCATTAAGTTGGTGTTAATTAGGGCAGTAGTTGGAACCTTAACCATTCCCAAAAACAAAGAAAATGAGTAATTCCATGGGCTTAGCCAAATTATCCACCACTTTTTTTTAGTCTGTCACTTTGTTGTACTATGGTGCTTGCATGTTACTGCGATGCTGGAAGCTATGCCTCTGGAATGTCAAATACTAGCAGGGTCACTTATGGTGGACAAGTTTCAGCACAGCTTCCAGATTAAGACAAACTAGGAAGAAGGACTTGGTGATCTACTTCTGAAAGAAGTGGCCAGTGAAAATCTTATGAATAGCAGTGGGACACTCTTTGATATAGTGCCAAAAGATGAGCCCCTCAGGTTGTAAAGTACTCAAAACACCTTACAGACGAGATGTCTCTCTGAAGTAGAGTTGACCTTTATGACATGGATGACATTAGTGAACTGAAATGGACTGGCTGGTCATTTTGAATCAGATGGTTGTATGGTCTACTATGGCGAGAATGACAAATTGAAGAGGAATGGCATCACATTCATTGTCAAAAAGAACATTTCAAGACCTATCCTGAAGTACGATGCTGTCAGTGATAGGATAATATCCATATACCCACAAGGAAGAGCAGTTAATACGACTATTTTCAAATTTACACACCAACCACTAATGCCAAGGGTAATGAAATTAAAGATTTTTACCAACCTCTGTTGTCTGAAATTGCTCAAACAAGCAGTCAAGATGCATTGATTGGAATGAAAAAGTTGGAAATAGAGAAGTATTGGTAGTTGTAAAATACAGCCTGGTGATAGAAAGGACACCAGAGATTGTGTGGTAGAGTTTTGCAAGACCAACAACCTATTCATACCTTTAAAGAACAACATAAATAGCAACTTTACACGTGGACCTTGCCAGATGGAATACACAGGAATCAAATTGACCGCATCTGTGGAAACAGACAATGGAGAAGCTCAATATCATAAGCCAGAACAAGAACAAGGGCCAACTATGGAACAGACTATCAATTGCTCATTTGCAAGTTCAAATTGAAGCTGAAGAAAATTGAAACAAGTCCGTGAGAGTCAAAGTACAACATTGAGTATATTCTACCTGAATTTAGAGACCATCTTGAGAATAGATTTGGCACACTGAACACTGAAGATCAGACAAGTTGTAGAATGACATCAAGGACATCATTGACGAAGAAAGCAAAAGGTCCTTAAAAAGACAGCAAAGAAAGAAAAGACCAAAATGGATGTAAGAAGAGACTCTGAAACTTGTTCTTGAACTAATAGAAGAAATGATGAAGTAAAAGAGCAGAACAGATTTCAAGAGGTGGTTCAAGAAGACAAAGTAAAGTTTTATAATGAAGTATGCAAAGACCTAGAGTTAGAAAACTGAAAGTGAAGAACATGCTTGACATTTCTCAAGCTGAAAGAACTGAAGAAAGAATTGAAGCCTCAAGTTACAATAGTGAAAGATTCTATTGGCAAAATACTGAATGACGCAGGACGTATCAAAAGAAGATGGAAAGAATACACAGAGTCACTGTACCAAAAAGAATTGGTCAGTGTTCAACCATTTCAGAAGGTAGCATATGACCAAGAAAAAGTGGTATTGAAGGAAGAAGTCCAAGCTGCACTGAAGGCATTAGCAAAAAACAAGGCTCCAGATATTGGCAGATTACCAATTTAGATGTTTCAACAAATGGATGCAGGGCTGGAAGTGGTCACTTGTTTATGCTAAGAAATTCAGAAGAAAGCTACCTGGCCAACCAACTGGAAGAGATTCATACTTGTGCCCACTCCTAAGAAAGGTGATCCAACAGAATGCAGGAATTATCGGACAATATCATTAATATCACATACAAGTAAAATTTTGCTGAAGATAATCCAAAAACAGTTGCAGTAGAATATCAGTAGGGAACTTCCAGAAGTTCAAACAGTATTCAGAAGAGGACTTGGAATGGGTATATCATTGCTGATGTCAGAAGGATCTTGTCTGAAAGCAGATAATATGAGAAAGATGTTTACTTCTATTTTATTGACTATGCAAATGCACTCAACTGTGTGGCTCATAACAAAGTATGGATAACATAGCAAAGAATGGGAATTCCAGAACACTTAATTGTGCTCATGAGGGACCTGTACATAGACCAAGAGGATGTAGTTGGAACAGAACAAGGGGTACTGGGTGGTTTAAAATCAGGAAAGGTATGTATCATGATTAGATTAATTGATCATACTTATTCAATCTGTATGTTGAGCAAATAATCTGAGAAGCTTGACTATATGAAGAATGTGGAATCAGGTTTGGAGTAAGACTTATTAAGTATCTGAGATATGCAGATAACACAGCCTTGCTTGCTAAAAAGGAAGAGGACTTGAAGCATTTACTGATGAAGATCAAAGATTTCAGCCTTCAGTATGAATTACACCTCAATATAAAGAAAACAAAAAACTGGACCAATAAGCAACATCATGATAAATAGAGAAAACACTGAAGTTGTCAAGGATTTCATTTTTCTTGGATCCACAATCAACGCCCATGAAGCAGCAATCAAGAAATTAAAGGACATATTGCATCGGGCAAATCTGCAGCAAAAGTCCTCTTTAGAATACTCAAAAGCAAAGATGTCACTTTGAGGACTAAGGTGTGCCTGACCCAAGCCATGGTATTTTCAATTGCCTCATATGCATGCAAAAGCTGGACAACGAATAAGCAAGGCTGAAGAAGAATTGATGTCTTTGAATTATGCTGTTGGTGAAGAATATTGAATGTAGCATGGATAGCCAGAAGAATGAACAAATCTACCTTGGAAGAAAACAGCCAGAACACTTCTTAGAAGCAATGATGTCTAGACATTGTCTCAGGTATTTTGGAATGTTATCTGGAGGAACCAGTCCCTAGAATAGGACATCATATTTGGTAGATCATCGAAAGAGAGGAAGAGTCTGAATGAGAGGGTCTTCTGCAACACATTGTGCTCAAATATATGACACAGCGGCTGCAACAGTGTGCTCAAATATAGCAAAGATTATGAGCATGGCACAGGGCTGGGCAGGGTTTCTACCTATTGTGCATAGGGTTGCTATGAGTTGGATCTGATTCAAAGACAGCTGACAACAACAACAGTAACCTATGATACACTCTTGGTTAAGAACATGACATTTTAATTTTTTTTTTTTTTAATTAGGGCTTGATATTGTATGCTGTGAAGTTGATTCTGACTCACAGAGACCTTACAGGACAGAATTGAACTGCCCCATAGGGTTTCCTAGGGTGAAATGCTTACAGGAGAAGATCATCAAGTGTTTTGCCTCACAGAGCCACTGTTGGGTTCAAACCACCAACCTCTCGGTCTAGGGCTTAGTACAGTACCTTGAATGTAAATCTAGTTAATGTTCTTTGCATACATGATTGAATGAAATCACAGGCTAGATCTGTTACACTGTTCAATATTATTTTGCATATCCTATAAAATAATCCAACTGATTAGGTTGCTAGTTAATTTAAGACAAGTGAATAAGCCCTATCCAGCAGTTGCAAATTCCAAAAAATAATAATTCAGAAATATCTCCATTCCATCTTTTCTATTTTCCACCTTATTCTTCAATAAACCTAGAAAAACTTATTTTATACTCTGTTTACTTTGAATTACTAAGGAGTGCATGTGAACAGGAAAAGTTATATATATATTTTTTCTCTAAACAGGTTGATCTATTAAATAGTAAGACCATTTGGATAAACAATCATTTCAAGGCTACCATCTAAATCTCTGCTCTCTAAGATAATTTTCCATCATTCACATTATGAATCTTTAAAAAAGATAGCCTAAAGACACAGGCTTATTTTCTATTTTTCTACCCCACACTTGTACAAAGCAATTGCTTAATGTCTTAGTTGAGTTCACTGGAGAAGCAAAACCAGTAAAGTGTATATATGCACACATAGAGAGAGAGAGAGAGAGATTTATATCAAGGAAATGGCTCATGTGGTTTTAGAGGCTGGAATCTCTCAAGGCCAAGGATCAGAATAGAGGCTTCTTCTGATTCATGTAGCCACAGGGTTTGGCGAATTCAAGATTGGCTGGTCAGAAAGCAGGGCTCTTGCTCACAGGCTGCGAAGATCAACAAATCCCAAGATCAGCAGGCAAGACCATAGGCAAGGTGCTAGCTCAAGTCCCAACAACTGGAGGTCAGACGAACAGGGGCCAGCTGTAGGATCCAGAGCTAGCAAAAGCTCAGGAGCCTTGCTAGAATGTCCACTTATATTTGACCCAGGCCACAGGCCCAAGGAAGCTCCCTTTTAGCTACTCATAGCAAATTCCATCCTGGAGGTAATCACATATCAAATCTCATCACGGAAGTGATTGCAACGTCATACGATTGCAAACTCTATCATAACTGCCAAACCACTGAGAATTATAGCCAAGCCAAGCTGACAGACAACCTTAACTATCATGCTTAATAAGCATTTACTGAATGGAATAAACTTTTAGAAGCTGGACAACAAGAGGCGGCCTCAGTACACTCACCTCAGTACACTCTCTAATTAACTGGAAAGCAAGTGAAAAGATTCCTCACTAATCTGACTGCTTTGAGAGAATGTTGAAAAGTTTGAAGGGAGTTTCTGACTGCTGCTGAGTCACATGAAAAAACATCATCACTCTATATCGAAATAAAAAAGGAATTTCTTGAAAGCTCATTGAAGTCAACCATTTGTTATAAAATCCTTTGCTGCCTTCAAGACTCAGCTTCAATGAAATTGGCTTGTGGCTATGTCCCACGCAATCAATGAAGATACGTAGTTCATTGAAGTAGAATGTCTGATCTAATACCAAATGAGTAAAAAGATATCTGCATTAAAGTGAAAAATGAGTCAGCGTTATGACTAGGACATTCGATAAACACATGGTAATACTGACTGTGCACTTCTTCCTAGCACCATCAGTCACTGTCCAGAGATTTAAATTTCCTGCGAGAAATCTACAGACTTGGGAGGTATTGCTGATGAAATTACAGAGATACCTAATTCCAAGCCTTCATGACTGGTATGGCATCAGTATATTAAATCACCTTTCAGGGTAACTTAATAAGTGAGAAATAAAGAGAATACCAGTTCTCAACTAGAATTTTTGAAGAGTTGTGGTCTTATTAAAATCACAAATCGAAGTAACAATAATTCTTCTGTCAAAGGCAACTGATGAAATGGAGTCACTTATGTTTCTATTCTTATGTTTAGATTCCATTCCTCAACACAAGATTATCCCCAGTCAGATTTATGAAGTACATTATCAAAAGGAAAAAACTCACATTTCTTATTGTGGCCTTATGGTTAACTGCTTTTGAATTGGCCCCCAACTCATGATCACCCAATGTATAACAGGATCAGACCATTGTGACCTGTAGGGTTTTCACTGGCTGATTTTGGGAAATAGAATGCCATGTCTTCCTCTTGGTCTAGAAGCTCCACTCAAACCAGCATCATAGCAACACACAAGCCTGTACTGACATATGGGTTGTGGCTCGCATGAGGTACATTGGCCAGGAATTGAACCTGGGTATTCTGCATAGAAGGCAAGTATTCTGCCACTGGATCACCACTGTTTCCCTATTGTGGTCTAAAAAAAACAAAAAACCTGTAGCTGATGAGTTGATTCTGACTTATAGCAGCCATAATTTGACTCCTGCCTACCTCTTTAGCCTCATTTCATAAACTCTCACTCACTTTGCTACTGGATTTGTATACTTTTTTTGAACCCTCAAAGATATATCTCACCACAGGGCCATTATTCTTGCTGTTTCTTCTGTCTGGGAACATCTCCCAGCTCTTTATATGACATTTAATTCTCACCCTTCAAGTCACAGCTCAAATGCCATCTTCTCAGGTTTTCCTACCCAAAATTACCTTATTATTTTCTGACATGTTTCCGTATATATATTTCTGTCTTAGTCTGGGTTCTCTAGAAGAGCAAAACCAATGAGACATACATACATATGTGTATATATGTATATGTGCGTGTGTGTATATATATATGTAGAAAGAGAAACTGATTTTGATCTACTTCAAGGAAATGGCTCACACAATTGTGGGGGCTGGCGAATCCAAAACCTGTGGGTCAGCCAGCAGGCTGATCACATCAGATCACATCATGGAACGTGATTACATGGTATTACATTATGGAAGTACAACCAGTCCCGTATCTACCAAATCACTGAAAATCATTGCCTACCCCAACTGATACAATATTAACCAACACAGCTTCACAACAACTTTCATAGTCTATACTTACTCGCTTTGTCCAGCACTAGAATGTTTTTTTCATGTCAACAGGGCCATTTCTGTCTTATTTATCACTATACCTCTAGTATGGAGTGCAGTGTCTGACATAAGTAGGCACTTAAGTCTTTGTTGATCAAATGAAAAAGTAGTCTTTCAAAATATATAATGTAAGGACATACTAATTTCACATAGTTACAGATTATAATTAACCAAATAAATGGATTCAGTTATTACAGGCAATTATTACAGTCCAATCGTGAATATACCAAAGACATTATGACAGAGAACAAGAGTCCGCTGGCCCCAGGCCAATAAAATAATTATTACACACTTGCAGTGGGACTTTTGAAAAGCCATAGCAAATATCCAAACTTTAGTTCTAAAATTAACCAAGTTTTCCTTCCATTTATCCCTTCCATTACTTACTCCTTTGTTCAGTATCCTTTTGCTGTCTAATTTATTGAATTGATGCTCTAATTTTATATTCTGGCTTTGGCCTAGGCATTCTGGTAGGATATAATCCCCCTAGGCATGATTTGCCATGTATGTTTACTTCTACTTCCAAAATCATAAATAATAGAGCCACATAATGTATTCTGATTTGTGAATTGCCTGCCTGGGCCTGTCTCCTGCCTGCCTTTTGTGGGAACTTTTTAAAGCACTAGATTTAATCATTACAGACAGAAGTGAAACCTCATTAATTAGCAATAATAATGAGTGTAAATCACTTTAACTCAAGGGATTTGCTTAGGTAAATGTACATGACAGATTTTCAATGTAGAGTTGGCCTTGTTGCAGAATAAGGCATAATAAACATAGACAGCATTTACTTGTCAATAATCATTGCTAGATGTTGATCTAAGGCCTCTAACTGGTTATTCCGGTTTACTCATGGCTGAGTAAGTGAAACCGGAACAGAGCTGAATTTTAAAAATTTGGCTGAACCAGAATGATAACTGGACTTACAGCACTGCTAGAAACTTAATCTCCCTCTTAGAAAATAAGGGCAGTGTATGTGTTGCATAGCAACCAAATCTCTTGCCTGTCATATTTTGAGCAGAGTCAGAAAAAATGGTGCCCCAGCAATGCACCAGGCAAAGATGGAAGCCTATTGTGCAATTTTGAAAATGTGTCACCCTCCACAGTCCTGACAATAATCCAATCTCAGGCATCAGGCTCCTGAAAGGGCTCACTACGCCTCTTCCGAGTTTCCCATTTCAGGACTTCTACATGTAATTAGCTGGTTACCATTCTGTATCACTCCAATTTTAAAAATGCGGGACTGTTCCATTTGTGGTTCATCACCATGATTGAAATGGTTTGAAGCCCTGGCTGAAATTGTAGGTTGGTGGGAAGATGAAGTTATTTTTGTCCTAAATAAGAAGTTATTAATTTTATGTTCAAAGACTAATGAAACTTTGAATTCATAATGGAAAAAATATTTAGAAATTCATTATTGATCATATCCATATTTATAGGTATAAGATTTCAAAGGGCAGCTCAAGAAGACAGAGTAAAGTATTATAACGACATGTGCAAAGACCTGGAGACAGAAAACCAAAAAGGAAGAATTTGCTGGACATTTCTCAAGCTGAAAAAACTGAAGAAAAAATTCGAGCTTTGAATTGGAATAGTGAAGGATTCTATGGGGAAAATGCATGAAACATCAAAAGAAGATGGAAGGAATACAGAGTCACTATACCAAAAAGAATTGGTTAACGTTCAACCATTTCAAGAGGTAGCACATGATCAGGAACTGATGGTACTGAAGCGAGAAGTCTGAGCTACACTGAAGGCATTGGTGAAAAACAAGGCTCCAGGAATTGAGGGGATATCAATTGAGATGCTTCAACAAACAGGTGCAGTGCTGGAAGTGCTCACTCATCTATGCCAAGAAATTTGGAAGACAGCTACCTGGCCAACAGACTGGAAAAAAATCTATATTTATACCTATTCTCAAGAAAGGTGATCCAACTGGATGTGGAAATTATCGAACAATATCGAACACACTCAACTAAAATTTTGCTGAAGATCATTCGAAAGTGGCTGCAGCGGTATATTGACAGGGAACTGACAGAAATTCAGTCCAAATTCAGAAGAAGACATGGAACCAGGGATATCATTGCTGATGTCAGATGGATCATGGCTGAAAGCAGAGACTACCAGAAAATGTTTGCCTGTGTTTTATTGACTATGCAAAGGCATTCAACTGTGTGGATCGTAACACTGTGAAGAATAAGAATTCCAGAACACTTATTTGTGCTCATTACAAACCTGTACATAGATCAAGAGGTAATTGTTCAGACAGAACAAGGGGATGCTGGGTGATTTAAAGTCAGGAAAGGTGTGTGTCAGGGTTGTATCCTTTCACCATACCTGTTCAATCTGTATGCTGAGCAAATAATCTGAGAAGCTGGACTATATGAAGAAGAATAGGGCATCAGGATTGGAGAAAGACTCATCAACAACCTGCGTTACGTAGATGATACAACCTTGTTTGCCGAAAGTGAAGAGGACTTGAAGCACTTACTGATGAAGATCAAAGACCACAGCCTTCAGTATGGACTGCACCTCAACATAAAGAAAACAAAAATCCTCACAACTGGACCAATAAGCAATATCATGTTACATGGAAAAAGATTGAAGTTGTCAAGGATTTCATTTTACTTGGATTCACAATCAACACCCATGGAAGCAGCTGTCAAGAAATCAAAAGATGCATTGCATTGGACAAATCTGCTGCAAAAGACCTTTTTAAAGTGTTGAAAAGCAAAGATGTCACCTTGAAGCCTAAAGTGTGCCTGACCCAAGCCATGGTATTTTCAATTGTATTGCATGCACATGAAAGTTGGACAATGAATAAGGAAGACCGAAGAAGAATTGGTGCCTTTGGATTGTGGCAGTTGGCGAAGAATATGGAACATACCAGGGACTGCCAGAAGAATGAACAAATCTGTCTTGGAAGAAGTACAACCAGAATGCTCCTTAGAAGCAATGATGGTGAGACTGGGTCTTACATACTTTGGACACGTTGTCAGGAAAGATCAGTCCCAGGAGAAGGACATCATGCTTGGTAAAGTAGAGGGTCATTGAAAAAGAGGAAGACCCTCAATGAGATCGACTGACACAGTGGCTGCAACAATGGGCTCAAGCATAACAACAATTGTGGGTGTGGTGCAGAGCCAGGCAGTGTTTCGTTGTGTTGTACATAGGGTTGCTAGGTGTCAGAACCGACTTGATGGCATCTAACAACAACAACAATACTATGGTTAAGCTTTTCTGGTTATTGTGTATATATAGGAGCTCAATTTGCATAATACATACATATGCTTTTGGGGATAATATAAAGCCCTGGATCATCTGCAAGAGCTGGATTTGGCTTTTTTCATTGGAACACCCCACGTATTCTAAGCAGGTTCTTAGAGAGAACTCTAGTGTGGACAAGTATGTGGTCATTTAAAAAATATCATACTTCTGACTCTCTGAGCTATGGTGTTTCCTCCTTAATCCTTAAGATAATAAAGAAAACAAAGCAATAACTTTTGGAAGATATTACACTATTACATGGAAAAAAAGTAGGCTTTATTGAAAGAGCTGAAACTGGGTAGTCCAAAAATAAACTCCAAAGTTTCCTTTTTGATAACACCAAGGAAGTCTGGGAAATTCTCAAGCATGTGGAAGGTGCTTAGCAGAAAACACACAGCCCCAAATTAGGCAATATACGTGTTTAAAAACAGTGGCATAAGGACAGACAGCTCATCAATGGCAAGGCCTGTGAGTGTGTGGATGGGGGAAGATGGTGGGCAGGACCACCATTATAAGGCATCATCATTTTCTAGAGAAACCGTTAGCAGAGGAGGCCAATGTAGTTAGCGGTAGATTTTTCACTGATTTTCAAAATAAGCTTGGAAACTGCAAAATGGAGCCATAGGTCTGTTGCCTTTGTTGGCATTAGATAGTATTGCTTATTCACAATTCTTATTGGTACCTTAGTCTTTGGATTCTTGTGAATGGAGAAGAATTTCATTATTGGTTGGGTAGATTATCTCTAGATAGGGGCTTGAATGACTAAAACCTTCCATTTCAGGGGTTCCTCTGATATAAGATTTACCTATATGCATAGATGATTTCCAAATTAGCAAATACTAGGTATTGAAAAAAACTGAATTAATGAAGTTTAATTTTTGAAACTGTTTTTAAAAAGTTACATTGCGGTTCATTGTCATTCAGAAAAATGAAAACAATCTTCAAAAGTCTGTTTGAAATAAAAATCTAGCTTAGAGTTGTTAAAAAATGAAACAAGCTGCAAAAAGGGTCAGTTTATGTTGAATTTAGAGTATTTTAAGTTTCCAAGGAAACAGAACATATAGAAATTAAAAGCAGATGTTACTAAATTGATGCTCTGAAAAACCCCTGCAAGGTTAATCCTGTGCAGGGTAATACTGCTTGTCCCCAAGCCTCATTTGCCAAATTTCTGCAATGTGAGCTTTGACAGCTACACTGTTCTGAGAACAGACATATCTATTATTACAATATTCTAATCGGCAGTGGGTTTTTTTTTTTTTTTAATGTCTTAGTTGTGACTGTCACTTACAGTCTTCAGCAAGCTGCCCACCACTGATAAGCAAAAGCTGCATATCTGTTCTTTCTTCCATAAGAAATAAGGGCAAATGTAATATCTTACAACCCACCATGTAAACCTGTAACTCAATTCACTCTTAAATTCATGTTAGCTAAGATCACTATGGAAACCCTGGTGGCGTAGTGGTTAAGTGCTTCCACTGCTAACCAAAGGGTCGGCAGTTCCAATCTGCCAGGCACTCCTCGGAAACTCTATGGGGCAGTCCTACTCTGTCCTATAGGGTCTCTATGAGTCGGAATCCACTCGACGACACTGGGTAAGATAACTATGAGTTGGAATAGACTCGATGACAATGGGTTTTGGTTTGGTTTAAGATCAAATTAAAAAATAAAACCTAATATTTAAAGTCATGTGAGAAGAAAGAGGAGTGGAAAATAGTCGGATCAGTGAATGCCTTGGAATTCCAATTCCTACAGCAAATTGCAAATGTAAAGTTGGCGACTAATCAATTCTGATAGCTTTTCTGAGCATCACTTTCTACAGTGCTTGAGTTTCTCCCTAGTGAGAAAATCAGTAAGATGCATTAATTTTTCCTGCCACAGCTATACTATTTCACGAATTATAAACATTTTAAACCACTAATAGCTGTACTGAAAGACTTTGCTGTAGGAAGCTGTACCAGTCAGAGTTCTCCAGAAAAACAGAACCAAAAAGAGATAGACAGGTAGATAGATAGATGATAGTCAGATAATAAACCAATTGTCATCGAGTTGATTCTGACTCACAGCAACCCTATAGGAGAGAGTAGTACTGCCCCATAGGGTTTCCAAGGAGCAGCTGGCAGATTCAAACTGCTGACCTTTTGGTTAGCAGCCAAGCTCTTAACCACTGCACCACTAGGGCTCAAGATAGATGATAGATAGAAAGAAAGATTAATTTTAAGTTATTGGCTTACACAATTATAGCGCTCGCAAGTCTGAAATTTGTGGGGCAGGCTGGCTGGCTAGAAATTTATCAGGAGTCGATGTTGCAGTCTTGAGGTAGAATTTCTTCTCTAGAAAACCACAGCTTTGGCTCTTGAACCTTCTTATTGATTGGATTAGGTCCACTTACGTCACTGAGGGTAATCTCTTTTAGTTAAAGCCAACTGATTACAGATGTTAATCACATCTACAAAATACTTCCATAGCAACACTTAGATTAGTGTTTGATTAACTAATTGGACCAGCCAAGTTGATACATAAAACTAACCATCACAGTCCACTCCTTATCAACTTGACACTGGTACACATCTCTCAAAACCTTCCCCCCTCCCCCACCAGTTACTGGTGCAGTCACTTTTAACTCATGGCAACCCTATCTGTTTCAGAGTAGAACTATACCCCACAGAGTTTTCATGGTTGTGATATTTAGGAAGAATAGCAGCAGGCCTTCCTTTTGAAGTGCCTCTGGGTGAGTTCAAACCACTAAACATTCAGCTTGGAGCCTAGCACTTAACTGTTTGTGCCACCCAGAGACTTTTCTCTAAATCATACTTAATCTTTAAATAAAGACAATAATAAAGGTATACTTCTGTCTAAGGTAATACAACTCTCCTTGTTAAGTTCACATTAATCCACAGGCTTTCGTAAGATCCGTCTGTTTTTTACACAGGCCTAATAGTTGAGATGAATGGATGTAACACCCCCGCATCTTTCAAGTCCACGATGGTGACACTAATCTCTTCAACCCTTCCAGGAATCTGGTATTGATTTTGGTTTACTATTTTCCCAGGTAGTTCTAGTGGCTTACACTTGACCTTTCTTACCATAATAACCTTCAGTCCACAGGTCACGGAATCACCATGGCAACTCTGGCACTTCTGGAGTTTGTCTATTCTGATTATGCATTCCAGAACTGGTGAAATAACAAAAACACGGCTTTGGGGAATTGCTGGACATACACGTACTGTGAAACAAATCGGAATGAAAACTCCATTGATCATCTGACCTCCACAAGTCCCTACTCCTACAGGTGGGCCACAGTAACATTTTGAGTCTTTGCATGACATGAAATTACCTTACAGAAAATTAATTTGGCATTTTGGGGCTGATTTCTCAGCCCCTCTTTGGTTGATCTTTGGTTGATCTTTATCTAGATTTGGCTAGGGGCTCCACCCAGTAAGCGACTTTTACCCAGATTGGCTAGTGGGGGCCCTACCCAGTAGTTGACCTTTATTGGAATTGGCTGGTGGGCCTCACCTGGTCTGACCTTTACTGGGATTGGCTGGGGAGGCCCCACCTGTAGTTGACCATTACATTCATTGGCTGGAGGGCCCACCCAAACCAAAAAAAGCCCTGTTGCCAGCAAGTCAATTCTGACTCATAGTGAACATACAGGATAGAGTAGAACTGCTCCATAGGGTTTCCAATGAGCAGCTGGTAGATTCAAACTCCTGACCTTTTGGTTAGCAGCTGTAGTTCACCATAGCTCTTACCCACTGCACCACCAGGGCTCCACCCAGTGACTGATAAAAACCCTAGAACATAGGGGCTTAAATGGGCTTCTTGATCTACAAGAACCAGGAGAGGAGCATGTCCTTTGGACACAGGGCTCTGTGTTATGACCCTCCTAGACTGAGTAAATAGAGGCAATGGAGGGAGCAGCTGCAAGGTACCAGAAGAAGCAGAGACAATGAGCAGACCTGGAAGATGGCAGCAGAGGTAAAGACCGAATCCCAGCCCAGAGATGAGATGAACAACCAATAGCCAATTCCATCACCAAGTGACAACTCTGGGTTTCCTCTTTGAAAGTTTCCTGATGAGTGATGGTGAGCACTTCTTTTCAGGAAGGGTAAGCAAGTCTCCTTTGAGACATGAGCAGGTCTCCTTTGAGACACTGAAGCCCTGCGCTGGCAACCCTTTTGAACTTCTCCCCTTGCATACCTTTGTTTCCATTTATATCCTTTGTTTTTATCCTGCTCTGTTATTAAAATTATTATTGTAGTTATGTTTTTCCTGTGAGTTCTCTGTGACTGTTAGAATGAGTTAACAAACTCAATAGAGAAAATGCTGTGGGGAGAGATGCAGATGTCAGAATTGGTGAAAAAGAAGAACAGAGGTATGTTGGACTTTTGTCTCATAGGAACCAGCTTGGTACTGTTTCTTATGGTCAGGGTTACCATTTCAAATGATGTCCAAGAGAGTTCTCCTATTTCAGTTTTCTGGAATCAGTGTAAATTCAGAGCTAGTACTCAGTAATATCCAAAAATGTGTGATTATTTCATTTTTCCTGATGCACAGTTACCCTGATAAAAGATAGTAGATCCCTGTGAAGAAGATGCAAAAAGATTAACAGTATAAATTTTTGGCAGTATAGCAAAAATTCCTTCTTCAAGAAGATTCAGCCTCTCCTTCATTCAAGGGGTTTTGGGTCTGTAAACTGGCTTAAGTATGCGAATTAAATGAGAAGCCATGACTGTCTGTTTTACTGATTCTAGTTAGACTTATGTTTACTGGATTTAGAACTCTTCCACTTCTATAGATCAAGTAAGAATTTAATAGACAGCCCATCTATTTCTTTTTATGATCAATTAGCCAACACCATAGATTACTGTGAGTCAGACTATTCTGATTACTGCTTTGATTCTGCTGTTCATTATGGTAATCATGCCCACCTTGTCTTTGGTGATTAAGTGACATCATTGGCCACTGCCACCCTAGGATCCAGTTATCCACATTACCTTTAAGGATCCCCATGCAGTAGCAGTAGATCCCCGTACAATCCAACCACAGAGCTCTTCAAAGATGTATTTCTTGCAGTTGTGGTCAAAAGTGTGTCCTAAATGCCCTTCCAGGGTGGATGAGCAAGTCTTAAATGATAATCCCACTCTAGCATTCTAACCTTCCTAAATCTTTAGATAATTTCTTCTACATTATACCAAGGCAATTCTGTCATTTCAACTTCATTTAACATATGCCAACTTTTGGCCAATGTTTCAGCCAACTTACTGAGCAAACTGTTAGAGCCCTTTCAAGCTCTGTGAGCTGAAACATTAAATCCAGAATCTCTGCTTGTTGTTGTTGTTAGGTGCCATTGAGTCATTTCCGACTCATAGTGACCCTATGTACAACAGAACTAAACACAGCCTCATCCTTGCCATGCTCACAATCGTTGTTATGCTTGAGCCCATTGCTGCAACCACTGTGTCAATTCATCTCATTGAGAGTCTTCCTCTTTTTCATTGACCCTCTACTTTGCCAAGCATGTCCTTCTCCAGGGACTGATCCCTCCTGATACCATGTTCAAAGTATGTAAGATGTAGTCTCGCAACCCTTGCTTCTAAGGAGCATTCTGGTTGTACTTTTTCCAAGACAGATTTATTCAATATTCTTCACCAACACCACAATTCAAAGGCGTCAACTATTCTTCTGTCTTCCTTATTCATCATCCAACTTTCTCACGCATATGATGCAATTGAAAATACCATGGCTTGGGTCAGGCGCACTTTAGTCTTCAAGGTGACATCTTCGCTTTTCAACACTTTAAAGAGGCCTTTTGCAGAAGATTTGCCCAATGTAATGTGTCTTTTGATTTCTTGACAGCTGCTTCCATGGGAGTTGATTGAGAATCCAAGTAAAATGAAATCCTTGACAATGTCAATCTTTTTCTATTTATCATGATATTGCTTATTGGTCCAGCTGTGAGGATTTTTGTTTTCTTCATGTTGAGCTGCAGTCCATACTGAAGGCTGAGGTCTTTGATCTTCATCAGTAAGTGCTTCAAGTCCTCTTCACTTTCACCGAACAAGGCTGTGTCATCTGCATATCACGGGTTGTTAATGAGTCTTCCTCCAATCCTGATGACCCATTTTTCTTCATATAGTCCAGCTTCTCAGATTATTTGCTCAGCATAGAGATTGAATAGGTATGGTGAAAGGGTACAGCCCTGATGCACACTTTCCTGACTTTAAACCGTGCAGTACCCCCTTATTCTGTTCAATTGCCTCTTGATCTATGTACAGGTTCCTCATGAGCACAATTAAGTGTTCTGGAATTCCCATTCTTATGCAATGTTATCCATGATTTGTTTTGATCCACACAGTTGAATTCCCTTGCATAGTCAATAAAACACAGGTAAACATCTTTCTGGTATTCTCTGCTTTCAGCTAGTATTCATCTGACATCAGCAATGATATCCCTGGTTCCACGTCCTCTTCTGAAACTGGCCTGAATTTCTGACAGTTTCCTGTCGGTATAGTACTGTTGCCACTTTTGAATGATCCTCAGCAAAGTCTCGGCTTAGTGGGTTCATATCAATAAATTCAGCTTGATCCAACTTTTTATTCCTTCCTCCAATATTCCACACCCTTAATACCCATTCCCACACATATTCTATGAAATTTGTAGGGCAGGCTGGCAGACTAAAAGTTGGAATTGCAATTTTGAGGCAGAATTGATTCTTCTATAGGGAATCTGTATAGGAGCCCTGGGTGACTCGATAGTTAAATGCTTGGCTGCTAACGAAAAGGCTGTCAGTTCCAACTCATCCATTGGCTCCGTGGGAAGAAGACCTGGTGATCTGCTCCTATAAAGGCAGCCTAGGAAATAGAAAATCCTACGGGGCAGCTCTACTTTCACTGAGTCAAAAATTGACTCCAAGACACACAACAACAACAACAACATAGGAAACCCTCAGTTTTTTTCTCTTTAAGGCCTTCCAACTGATGAATGAGGCCCACCTACATTTTCGAGGGTGCACTCCTTTACTTAAAGTCAACTGATTATAAATGTTAACCACATCTACAGTATATTTTCACAGCAATGCCGAGATTGGTGTTTGACTAAATAACTGGCCTAGCCACGTCGACACATAAAATTCACCATCGCAGAAGCCTAATTGGTATGTGGCTACAAAATGAAGATTGACAGCTTTTTCTGCACTTTGACTATGTGAAACCTGTCCTTCAGGTCCCGTGCTCTGTCAGTGCCTGTTTGCGGCACTGCCTTCCAAACCGCATGTGGTTATCCTGACATCTGAGGGCAATGCAGCAGCTCTGTTTTTTACAACCTAGCAGATCGGCACTGATGAGCTGTAGTCAGTTTTCAGTAGTCATATTTTTCACATTACTGAACGGTTTGTTTCATTAACACACAGGTTTAAAGTTGGCCCGCACAATCTTCATCGTATAGACTATTGTATCTAAGCCTCAGCGCTACTGACTTTTTACATCAGATAATTCTTCGTTGTCGGCAGCAACCTGTACATTGTAGGATGTTTACCAGAATCTCTGATCTCTCTTCACTAGATGCCAGTAGCAACCTCTCTCCCATTGTGACAATCAAAAATGTCTCCAGATATTTCCCACTGCCCCCTGAGAGGCAAAATCGCCCCCATTTAATAACCACTGCTGAAGACAGGGGAAAAAGAAAAGAGACTTTGCAGCAGAAAATTGTTTTTCAGGAGGATGTACCTGGTAGCAATGGAGAAGGTATGAGGGGAAGGAAGACGAACCAAGGTAGAGACTTGGAGAAGAATAGAGGTTACATTAGAAAGATAGAAACATTGTGACCAATTGAGAAATTAAGTGAGTTGTCTTGGATTTAATTACATGAAATGTTTATTAAGTTGGTGTTATATGCTAAGCGCAGTGTTTATTGCTGTAGATATTTAGACCAGTGATGCATTTAAATTGCTTGCAGTCTGGGAAGAGAGTTAGAAAAGGAAATAATTATAGTCATGTATGAACTGCGGCGGGGAAACTTAACCCGGGTGATTGAAAGGGGAAGGGGGAGAAGCAGACAAGAAAGGTTTCCCAGAAGATTGATCTATGTATTTAAGGGCAAAGAGGAGTTAATCACATTCATAAGGGTGTGAGAGGAATAGTTTACTTAAAGCAAACAGCAGGTGCAGAAGTGTGCAGTAAGTGTGTGTGTGTATCTGAGTATGTGTGTGTGAGTCTCTGTGTGTGAGAGAGACAGAGAAAAAGGAAGAGAGGGAGAGAGAATGACACACTTAGTAAAATGTAAATAATTTTATCTTTCTGGAGCAAGGAGACTAATACAGAGATGAAGCTAGAGGAAAGGCCAGGGACAAAATTATGATAAGCCTCAGGAGGTAGTTTAATTGGGAAGTAGTTTAAATTTTATCCTGAGAGAAGTAGGAAAGATTTTAAGTTGCAGAATGGCATGATAAAATTGGTGTTTTAGAAAGATGACTCTGGACATAGTGAGAAGAAGATATTGGAGATAAGGATAGATTAGAGGCAGAAAAATAGGAGGTTATCACAGATAACCACGCAAAGTTAAAAAAAAAAATTAAGATGAGAAAAAAATTAGAGAAATTTTGGAGATTATTTTAAAAACTCCAAGCAAAAAACCCCAACAAACCTCAAGTAAGGTTGAAAAGGTAGGAAGAAAGAGGAGTAGATTTGTTAAATGGATGAGTGTAGATGGAATCCAGAGAAAATGGTGACTTACTGATTGTGGCAAGGTATGAAGATGGAAAACTACTGAAATAATCTCAGTCTCCTGCTTAAGTGATTGGTTGTAAGGTAGTGAAGACAAAGAAAAAAAACATTAATCAAGTTTTTTAATCAAGTGAAGACAAAGGAAAAACATTAATCATGTTTATAGGAAATGATCAGTTTTGGACATGCTAAGCTTAAGTTGCTAAGGAATATTCAAGTAGAAATGGCCATTGGGTAGTTGTATATATGATTCTGGAGTTCAGCAAAAGGATTTTGTTTGAAGATGTAGATTCGTAAATGATTTGTGAATATAAGATCATTGAAGCCATGGTTATGAAGACCATTACTTTCCTAGAATGAATGACAACGGAGCAAGATGGAAACGCATCACTTACCTAGGAAGTGTAGCAGAGACAGAGGTTGAATCAAGGATTGTGGATCCAGAGTCTGGTGTCCAAACTACTGTAAAGTCCTGCCCCCTAACAGCCATTACAACTCATTCTTAGAAATTACAGCTCAAACTTCCTCCTTTATGAGGCCTTTCCTCCTTTCGCCTAAAGAAAAAAACTAGCAGAGCCATAATACTCCTTGGAACGCTACTCTCCCCTCTATACATCTTTGTTGTGGAACTCAGTATGCTGAGTTCCCTTTTGTTTTACATTGGACATTGCTACTTACGGAAGGAAGAGACCTTATCATAATCGGCTAGTATTTCCTGCACTTAGAAGAATGATTGTGTATACTAGGTACTCAGTAAAGAATTGTTGAAAGAAAAGGAAATAATGAAAACGAGCCTATAAAAGATAACCAGTTGAACCAAGGGAGCATATTTTTGGTAAGCTTCTTTGCTATGAGTTATGGTTATTTTAAAGTTTAACTGTATACCCAGGCACAGATTTATTATTCACCCCATAGTCTCCTCCTGCTGTTTAGTATTGCTAACATTTCCCCCATTAAAACCAAACTGCAAAGTTTCGTAGAGAGACAACTTTGGAAAATGTACATAATTACAGCTGCCGGAATGGATTTCCTCACTCTCTACAAATGAAATTCTAGAGCGTGGCAAAAGAAATAAGATCAAATTCCTTTTAAGTTAATGTTCAAAATAAGACCATAATATTTTTATTTATATTTATGAGTAATATTAATTCAATCCACTTTTGGTGGTGATGTGTATTTTATTGTGGAAATTTGGGAATGCGAATTAATATACTCCCTCAACGAAAAGCATAAAATAGAGGCTTTTCACTTATTTTTTTTTTTGAAGTATTGTCAGAATTCCTATAGGTCTTATTTCCTAAGCTATTCTGTAGATATTTAGACAAATATATAGATATAGACATATATTTAGGGATAGACAGATATTCTTCTTTAAAAATATGCTATTGCTTACAGCTGGGGGTAATCTAAAATTTGCTGCACAATCCCTCGTGTAAACCAGACTATATTTCTTCAGTGTACTGAGGTCCAAGCTGGGCTGAAGGCATGGGTGAAAAACAAGGCTCCAGGAACTGACAGAATACCAACTGAGATGCTTCAATAAACGGGTACAACACTGGAATCACTCACTCGTCTATGCCAAGAAATTTGGAAGACAGCTACCTGGCCAACCAACTGGAAGAGGTTCACATTTGTGCCCATTTGAAAGAAAAATGATCCACAGGAATGCAGAAATTATTGCGCAATATCATTAATGTCACATGCAAGTAAAATTTTGCTGAAGATCATTCAAAAACACTTGAAGCAGTGCATCGATAAGGAACTGCCAGAAATTCAAGCTGGATTCAGAACAAGATGTAGAATGAGGGATATCCTTGCAGATGTCAGATGGAGCTTGGCTGAAAGCAGAAACTATCAGAAAGATGTTTACCTGTGTTTTATAGACTGTGCATAGGCATTCGACTGTGTGGATCACAACAAATTAAGGATAATATTGCCAGGAATGGGAATTCCAGAACAATTAACTGTGCACACGAGAAACCTGTACGTAGACCAAGAGGCAGTTATTCCAACAGAACAAGGGGATACTGCGTCATTTAAAATCAGGAAAGGTGTGTGTCAGGGTTGTAGCCTTTCATCATACTTATTCAATCTGTAGGCTGAGGAAATAATCTGAGAAGTTAGAATACATAAAGAAGAACACAGCGTCGGCATTGTAGGAAGACTCATTAACAATCTGTGATGAGCAGATAACACACCCTTGCTTGCTGAAAGTGGAGAGTACTTGAAGTACATACTGATGAAGATCAAAGACTACAGCCTTTAGCACAGATTGCACCTCATCTTAAAAAAAAACCCAAAAATCCTCACAACTGGACCAATAAGCAAAATTATGGCAAACAGAGGAAAGATTAAGGTTGTCAAGGATTTCGTTTTACTTGGATCCACAATCAATCCCTACGGAAACAGCAGTCAAGAAATCAAATGATGCAGTGCACTGAGTAAGTCTGCTGCAAAAGATCTCTTTAAAGTGTTCAAAAGCAAAGGTGTCATTTTGAGGACTAAGGTGCACCTGACCGAAGCCATGTAATTTCAGTTGCCTCATATGCATACAAAAGCTGGACAATAAATAAGGAAGGCAATGAAGAATTAAGGCCTTTGGATTACGGTTCTGGTGAAGAATAGTGAAGATACCATGGGCTGCTTAAAGAATGAACAAATCCTTCTTGGAAGAAGTTCACCTAGAATGTTCCTTAGAAGGGAGGATGGTGAGACTTTGTCTTATTTACTTTGGACACGTTATCAGGAGGGACCAGTCCTTGGAGAAGGGTACCATGCTTGGTAAAGCAGAGGATCAGTGAAAAAGAGGAAGACCCTCAACAAGACAGATGGACACAGTGGCTGCAACAATGGGCTCAAACATAGCAATGCTTGTGAGGATGGCCTAGGAGCAGGCACTGTTTCATTCTGTTGTACATAGTGTCACCATGAGTCGGAACTGAGTTGATGGCACCTAACCAACAACAACAACAATATGTAATTTGCTTTGTAAGACTTCCTCTCATTATATTAGAGTTGAATTGTTCCAATAATAGACGATTAAACTTAGTGGAATACTCATGTGCCAAAGTGGAAAAGTGTCCCGTGAAAAGGGTAAAAGAAGAAGGCAAGCACCCAAATTATGTTCTGAGGAGTTGAAATTCCTCAGCTTACCAGTAGGCAATAGTTCAAGACTGGTTTTTATAAGGTGGTCTTGGACTTATTTAATCACTAAACCTGAACAAAGAGAGAAAGGAAAGAGCAAGTAAGGGCAAGTGACACTCTTTTGTTCTCGTAGTCTATTTTCTGTAAGATTAACTAAATGATTATAGCTACTACTCAGTCATATTTAAATGCATATGAAATGCATTTAAATATGAAATGCCTATAGACTACTAATGTAGAAATGGGTACCACATACTCCCATGTAATGAAACCCCCAAAAAACCCAAACCTGCTGCCATTGAGTCAATTCCGACTCATAGCGACCCTGTAGGACAGAGTAGAACTACAGAGTAGAATGTAATGAAATGGTTTCTAATAAACATGAAACTGAATGTCACATTAGATATATACTCAAAAGAAGTAAAGGCAGGAATGCAAACAGAACCTGTACACCAATGTTCATTACAGAACTTTTCACAATA
Organism: Elephas maximus indicus; assembly: GCF_024166365.1. Classification (NCBI taxonomy): domain Eukaryota; kingdom Metazoa; phylum Chordata; class Mammalia; order Proboscidea; family Elephantidae; genus Elephas; species Elephas maximus. The sequence goes on from NC_064820.1 coordinate 51,195,377, forward strand.
GCCAAAAGACGGATGCAATGGAAATGTCCATCAACAGATGAATGCATAAATAAAGTGTGGGATATACACACAATAGAAGACTACTTAGTCATAAAAAGAAACGAAGTCCTGACACATGCCACAACATGGATGAACCTTGAAAACATTGTGCTGAGTGATGTAAGTCAATCACAAGAGGACAGACACTGTATGATCTCATTTATACGAAATAAGCAAACATATAGAAATCAAAGACTATTAATGGTTACCAGGTGTGGGAGGGAGAGGAAAAGTGGGACTTTTTGCTTAGGAGGCATTGAGGTTGTGTTAATAGTTGCCAAATGATTTGGAAAAGGATATGGAGATTGGTTGCACAGTTTGAAGAATATAATCCATGTCACTGAATTGTACCTGTAGAAATTGTTGAGATGGCGTATGTTTTGTTAGGCATATTTTTACCACAATTTAAAAAAACTGAATGGTGTGTGACAGCTGTGCGTCATGCATGAAGATGATACAATACATCCATAGTTAGTTGGGCATGTGCTCTGAGTTGTTTTTCTTTTTGTGATGACAGATTTGGACTGATTCATCCGCACTTTCGCACCCAATCTGCTTTGTGACCAAGGGCACATATTTTGGAGGTAGCTGGCTGAGGCTGGTGGTAAAGTCTGTGACCATAGAACAGAGGAATTCAAACTGGCCAAACCCACAAGCCTGGCCTCATTAGTACTGCGCTCCAACCAACCAAGATAACTCTCCACAGATGCAGTACTTCATGCTGCACATATTTTGAGAGTATTCCAAAGTGGCCTATCAGACACCAACTGGGCATAAATGAACCCTTGTTTATTTGCACTGAAGCCAAGGAAAGCTGTACATAGTGGCTTGGCTCTTCTTAAACATCTATCAGAATTGTCTGCCATTTCCCATGCTTATAGCTAAATGATGCTCAAATTGTCAGGCCTCACTTCTGACATGAGGTTTTTATCAGTGCAGAAATGGAAGCAGATGATTCCATCATCTTTTAAAGTTGTGGCATGGGCTGAGGCTGACATCATGCAAAATCTGTGTTGAAACAATGTTAGTGTCCACCAATTACTTCTTTAAAAAAATTTAATGCTTTTAGAATTTCACATAATTTTTTTTCTGAAAGGGCTGACTCAAATATTGAACTGAGAACTTTTCCCCTTGAAATGTGCTTTACTTTAGTTTCACACAGATTTTATCTTCATAGGCTCATAAACCAGATTCAAGGTAAAACCAAGGACCAAACTACCCTAAGACAGAGGTTCTCAACCTTGAACTTACACTGGAATCATCTGGGTAACTTTAAAAGTCACTGTTACCTGTTCCAAGTAGTATTGGTATGGCCTGGGCAAAGGGGGGGTTATCATAAATTCCCTAGCTGATTCTAATCAAGGTTGAAAACCACTGCTTTAAAATTTAAGTGAGAGTGATGAATTCCATTATTCCTCAATATTTTGCATTTGGCAGAGAACATTCTGAATTCCCATAATTTAAGTATTTCGTATGTACATTCCATATGAAGTTATATCAGAGCAGAATCTATGTGAGATTTCTCTAAACCTTTTTGTTTGTTTGTTTGGAGAAAATAGACCAGTGTCCACTAAATAAACGGAAACTCCTGTGAAATTCATTAGGCTTTAAATTTCAAGCCTATGATTCACTCGAGATTCAAATATTATAAGCATAATGTTTAAATATTATATTAGGATAATATATTGTCAATGGCTTCCTGCCACGTTTTTTCTAGGATTAAGTAAGTGAATTTAATTTTCCAGGTGAAGCCCTGACACTCCACTGCCAGCATTATCCACTGTGCAGCTTAGTAGTTAGAACTTCTCACTGTCTTCTGCTTCTGGAAGGCAGGATTATTAACCACACCATTTTCAAGAGTTCTACTAATTATTATCAGAAAAAAAGAGAGTAATTACACGGCCGAGTTGACACCTTAAGAATGACTTCCTTGCATAATGACAATGTCAAATACCATGTTAAATTTATTCATATTACTTATTCAGATTTTCAGATTGTTTATATTCCCCCAAATCCATGTGAATTCAGTATTTTTATCATATACATGAATAAATTGGGGATTGGGAACATTAAGTAATTTGTGTAGATCACATAGCAAATGTATGTCCAAGGTAGGTTTAAATCCATATCCAAGGTGGGTATAAATTCTTGTCTGCCTTACTCCAAAACTAAAACCTGAAATCATATCCCTAAGAGAATAACTGATGTAGGCTAGTGGTTTGTGTTCTCGTGGCAGAGGAGATGATTCAGAAAACTTTGAGGAGGCCTTGGTTCAGTTTCCTAGCTTTCTCCTTAATGGATCAGGTGAGTTTAGTTGTTTGGTAGAGATAGGATTACATTATTAATTAAAAAAAAAAAATAGTTGTCAATATTTTCTGTACTTTTATTTCACTTGTATGATATCATGCCTTACAATCTGAAATTGAGACTATACCAGCAAATGTTTACTCAAATAGCAAGGAATTAAAATATTTATGATGTGTCATCGGCATAAGCCCCAAGCAGAAAACACAGGAGTAGCAATAGTAGCTAACGTTTGCGAGGTGATTTGCAATTTACAGAGTGCTTTTGCATAGAAACTTTTGTATTCATGGGTACTTTCATGGATTGAATTATGTCCCCCCCCCAAAAAATGTGTGTATCAACTTGGTTAGGCTATGATTCCCAGTATTGTGTGGTTGTCCTCCATTTTGTGATTGTAATTTTACGTTGAGAGGATTAGGGTGGGATTGTAACACCACCCTCACTCAGGTCACCTCTCTGATCCAAGGTAAAGAGAATTTCTCTGGAGTGTGGCCTGCACCACCTTTTATCTCTCAAGAGATAAAAGGAAAGGGAAGCAAGCAGAGAGTTGGGGACTTTATACCACGGAGAAAGCAGCACCAGGAGCAAAGCGTGACTTTTTGACCTGGAGCCCCTGAGCCTGAGAAGCTCCTTGACCAGGGGAAGATTGAGAACAAAGACCTTCCTCCAGAGCCAACAGAGAGAAAAAGTCTTCCCTTGGAGCTGACGCCCTGAATTTGGACTTGTAACCTACCAGACTGTGAGAAAATAAATTTCTCTTTGTTAAAACCATCCGCTTGTGGCATTTCTGTTATAGCAGCATTAGATAACTAAGACAGGTACCTTTTTTTTTTTTTTTAAATAATTTTTATTGTGCTTTAAGTGAAAGTTTATAAATCAAGTCAGTCTCTCAGAAACTTATATACACCGTACTAAACCCACTAACCCGTACTACATACTCGCATTTACTCTCTTCCTAATGAGTCAGCCCACTCTCTCCTTCCAGCCTCTCCTTTTGTGACCATTTTGCAGTTTCTAACCCCCCCCACCCTCCCATCTCCCCTCCAGATAGGAGATGCCAACATAGTCTCAAGTGTCCACATGGTGCAAGTAGTTCACTTCTCATCAGCATCTCTCTCCAACCCATTGTCCAGTCCAATCCATGTCTGACGAGTTGGCTTCGGGAGTGGTTCCCGTCCTGGGCCGACAGAAGAACCACCAGGGTCCTTCTAGTCTCAGTCAGACTATTAAGTCTGGTCTTTTTATGAGAATTCAGGGTCTGGATGCCACTGTTCTCCTGCTCCCTCAGGGGTTCTCTGTTGTGTTCCCTGTCAGGGCAGTCACTGGTTGTGGCTAGGCACCATCTAGTTCTTCTGGTCTCAGGATGATGTAGTCTCTAGTTCATGTAGCCCTTTCAAGACAGGTACCTTTTAAAAAATCACAATAAATTAAGAAAAGACACATGGAATTTATTGGTGTCTTTTCTTAAAATTTAACAACATTCACCTTATGAAGTACTGCTTTTAAATTTTTACTTATTTATTAATTTTAAGAGATGTTTGAAAATACAAAAAATTTAAAAGGGCATGCAGGTAAAAAAAAAGTCTACCTCTAATTCAAGTCAGAGAGTTTAAAGGACTTGCCTACAATGGCACAAGTAGCAAGCACAGAAACAAGAACTTGAAACCTGGTTTTCTCACCCTGAACTCCATATATATATGGCTCTGTGATTTCATAACAGTGTAACCATCAGCTAGCTATTTAAATTCTTTTTGCCTTAGTTTTCACTTCTTTAAAAATAAGGGATTTAATAGACTCTTCTGCATAGGGTTGTTATTAGAACCAAATGGGATTAATGTTTTTGTTTTTTTTTTAAATGCTTAGAACGGTGCCTGAACAGGTCAATAAATGAAAGTGCAATCAATGTATGCTCTCGTTATTATACTAAATGATGTCTACAATGATTTCAGCACTTCACAGGATGCAAATAAAATGTACTGCAATTAGAACCAGCTGAGTCTTTAGGCCTGATATGTTCTGTGACCTTATATGTTATCTTCAAATATCCAAGTCCTTCAAATTTGTCCACAGGCTGAAAATATATGTTACTGGTGATTTTAGAGCCCAGTGAAGTTACTGGGATACTCAACCCATTAGATTACCTACATACCTGCAGTGGATCTAATGATAGAAGTAATTACATTCTATTAGCAAACCAATCTTGGATAACCTAGGCAAGAATCTGAGAATGTCAGTTTTTTATTCTTCTCTGTCTTGAGTTATCTTTTAAAAAAATCAATGTCATTTCTTAAGCTGAAAGAACTGGAGAGAAAATTCAGCCTTCCACTTGCAATGTTTAAAGATTCCAGTGGCAAAAAAATGAATGACGCAGGAAGCACCAAAAGAAGATGAAAGAAATACACAGAGTCACCGTACCAAAAAGAATTGGTTGAGGTTCAATTACTTCAAGAGGTAGCATATCATCAAGAATGAATGGTACTGAAGGAATAAATTCAAGCTGCACTGGAGGCATTGTTGAAAAACAAGGCTCCAGGAATTGACAGAATGCCAATTGAGATGTTTCAGCAAATGTATCCAGGACCAGAAGTACTCACTCATCTATGCCAAGAAATTTGCAAGACCTTTAGCTAGCCAATCAACTGGAAGAGGTCTATATTTGTACCCATTCCAAAGAAAGGTGATTCAACAGAATGCAGAAATTATCAAACAATGTCATTAATAGCACATACAAGTAAAATTTTGATGATTAAATTTTGCTAATTCAAAAGCAGTTGCAGCAGTACAATGACAGGGAACTGCCAGAAGTTCAAGCTGGATTCAGAAGAGGACACGGAACAAGAAATGTCATTGTTAATGTCAGATGGATCTTGGCTGAAAGCAGAGAATACTAGAAACGTGTTCACCTGTGTTTTATTGGTGAAGAGTATTGAAGATATTGTGGACTGCCAGAAGGACAAATAACTCTGAATTGGAAGATGTACAGCCAGAATGCTCCTTACTTTGCACATGTTGTTAGAAGAGACTAATCCCTGGAGAAGAACATGCGTGGTAAGATAGAGGGTTAGAAAAAAGAGGAAGACCCTCAAGGAAATAGATTGACACAGTGGCTGCAACATTGGCCTCAAACACAGCAACGATTGTGAGGATGTTGTACATAGGGTCACTATGAGTCGGAATCAACTTGATGGCACCTAACAGCAAATATGTCTTAAGTTTTCACTGTCAAATGTCAGCTTGTGTCACAAATGACCACATCGTTTGACATATTTAGCACCATATGCACAATAGAACCACAGAGTTTGGTTCTTGCACTGCACAGTCAAAAGTTCAAGTGTGGGCAAGTTCACTACTGGAAATCGGTGCTCATCAGTCACAGAATTCTCAGGTCCTCAGTCATATTGAGAAAAAACAACCAATGCTGAATTGTTTTACTTAGAAAATTTGGTGGACATCATTGAAAACATCAAATTATAAACAAATTATATTCAGAAATAGTACACGTTTTCTGAAGTATTTTCTATATCTTTACTTGATAGATCAAGAAATGATTAAAAGTCCATTTTAAAATGAAATCCAATAGTTTTCCTACATATAATGTGCAAAGCAACAAAACCTGGTAGCTTTATTTTAACATAGAAGCTCTAATGCATGGCATGGATTTTTTAAAAACAAATAGAGAACCCAATTACAAACTATTTTATATAAGTGGTACTTTTTATATAATCACAGGGTGTTAAAAGACCTTAAAAATGTCTCCTTCAGTTGTTCCCCCCATAGCTTTATTATCCTGTATGCTGTTGCTTAGAAGGTAATGCACACTTAAAGGGACAGAGAAATCACTATCTCGTCATGCATTTCATTTCACCTTTTGAGCCAAATTTCTTTCCCAGTACTTTCTGGCTATCTTTGTAGTTGTTTTTGTCTTGAAGAACCTATGGAACTAGTCTCTTAGGTCTTCCAAGTGACAATGTTTCAAATATTTTAGAACAAAAACTATGCTTTCTCTAATCTTCTTTACTGTATTCTAACACTAATTACGATTGTTCTCGTATAGTTAATTTAAAATTTTATTGGCTCTACCCCTCTAGAATGGAGGCTCTCTGAAGTAAGAATTACACCTCTTTTGATCGCAGTTAAATTCCTGTATCTTTTTAGTACAATGCCTAACACATAGGATGCATTCTAAACATATTTGTTGAATGAAATCAATGAAATATTGTAGATTATTTTGTTTTTTCAAAATACTCTTCCTTGCTGTAGGAACACTGTACATGCTCCTATTACCACTTGACCACAGTGCCTCCTATGGATCCTTACCTGGTTATGAAGGAACCCTGGTGTCACAGTGATTAAGCACTTGACTGCTGACCATAATGTTGGCAGTATGAACCCACCAGCAGCTCCTGGGAAGAAAGATGTAGCAGTTGCCTTCAGTAAAGATTACAGCCTTGGAAGTCCTATGGGGCAGTTCCACTCTAACCTAGAGAGTCACTATGAGTCAGAATCGAGTTGACTGCAACGAGTTTGGTTGCCCGGTTCCACCACCTCTCTTACTCTTTCCCTCTGCCATAAGACAGGCATGTCCCAGTAGGAGCTGTTCTTTGTGCTTGGATCCTGATATAAAGAAGATATGGGGTCCATCCTAGCCTGGAATAGATCCACTGCAGACCCCAGACCACCAATCACGTGAAAATATATATATATAAAAATATGGAGCCCTGATGGTTTAGCGATTGGCTAGAGCTTGGCTGCTAGCCAAAAGGTCAGCAGTTCAAATCCACAAGCCACTCTTTGGAAACCCTATGGGGAAGTTCTACTCTGTCCTACAGGGTCGCTGTGAGTTGGCATCGACTTGACAGCAAAGATTATACACACACACACACGCAAAACTAACATATGAATGGTCTAACACCATGCCTCCATTCAGAACCAAATTATTTTATTTCCAAGTGAAAGAAATTATAGTCTATCACCTTTTGGCAATCAGGGTATTTTTCCATTTCTAGTTATTCTCTCTCCACAATTTTCCAGTCTCTTGTCCCTCTGGGCCCTATAGGACAGAACAGAACTGCCTCTAGGGTTTCCTAGGCTGTAATCTTTATGGGAGCAGATCTCCAGGTTTTCTCTCCCACAGAGACAAGGGGTGGGTTTGAACCACCGACCTTTTGGTTAGCAGCTGAACTCTTAATCATTGCACAATCAGGGATGCTTTTTCTTTCCTGTCTAACAGACAATTATTTAGCAATCCATTTTGCAATTCTGTAAGTATCTTGAGAGACTGACCTTTCTTAAAGGTTAGATAATTGTCATCAGAGCTATTAAAACTGTAATGCCCTTTAACCAATGTTTGTTTTATGTTTTTCAGCATGAAGAAAATTTTACTTGATAGGGAATTGAAGCAATAGAAACCAGAATCAATTTACTTTGTTTGTATTATTTTTTAACACAACGGAACCATGACGTGGTCATCTGCTTTGCTTCCAGAATCTCTGTCCCTAGGGATTTGTCCCTATAAACATTTCACACAAGAAAAAATGCTCTATGCATGATGGTGCAACTCACCATTACGCGAAGTAAAATGTAAGAAAATAAGAACATAAAGAAGCTAATGTAAATGCCTACTAACAAGGAAATGGTTAAGTAAATTGTGGAAGGTTAACAAGGTACAGTCCCAGTCAGATGGTTACAGTATGACAACCACCTGTTAAACTTCCTCTGAGTGCATTTTCAAATTCCAGTAAAATTCATATATAATGAAATTATCACACTAGAAGTGCTGACTTTCTAACCTTAAGGCTGTTGTGCGAAATGTTTCCCAGGCCACTTGCTACTACAAATGTGCTTTATAAAATCCTAGGTCTCAAGGAAGTTTTTTTGTCTTCCTCATTTATGTGTCCTCACTGCCTGTCCTAGACTGAAAGGAAATGGAACATCCCTGTGGATTTGCAGATGACTGTACTGTGCATCCCAGGGTGTTTTGCCCAAGGGAAAGACAACTGCTGTCACAGTGATTGCTTTTGTGGTTGGAGAGGGTCTCACTGACCCCTCTCCTCTCTGAGTTCCCAGTGAACCAGTTGCCTTTGAGTAACATTTCCCACTCATGGAGACCTCATGTGTGTCAGAGCAGAACTGTGCTCCATAGGTTTTTAAATTTTTCCTTTGATTGATTTTTTTAGAAGTAGATGTCCAGACTTTTCTTCCAAGACCTTTCCTTTAGCAGCTGAATGCTGTAAGTGTTTGTACCACCTGGGAACTACCCACAGTGAATACCTTCTCTCATATCTGTATGCAAAGTTAGGGAAGATGTCTTTTTTGGTAAATAATATGTGGCTTTCAAATGCATGCCCTGTAATGAATTTAGTCAGTACCTGAGGCTGTAACTAATTATATTTATTTTATTGATTTTTTGTTATTTGTTTTCTTGCTTGAATTGTATATTTAGTTTTTGATATTTAACAAGAAGGCAGCTTGGACCCTATGGGCATATGGATCAAATGAACTTCTGCTTTTCATTGCTGTCCTCCAAGATTATCCTGACTTTGCTTGAACTCTCTCTTGCATGTATGAGGCTCAAAAGCCATTTCTAGGCCAGACTCTCTTGAACACACTTTACAGTCAAAAAAGAAATTTTGCTTGAATCCAGACTACAGGGCATGAAACAAGTGTTCCTGAAAGAAAGTTCTCTTCCTTCTTTTCCTGGTTCAATGAATACTGTGCTTTATAGCTCATGCCTCTGGTTCTAGAATTTGGCACTGCCTCTCACAGTGTTAAGCATCTGGGCTTTTAGGCTTTTCAGAATGCTGTATACTTTAGGAAGGTCAGCACTTTGTAACAATTTTCCAAAGAAAACAGTCTTTGTTGCCATAACCTTCTTGTATAACCAAGTTCACAGAGCCTGGAAGCATTTTGTAATTGTATTGAAACAGCAAAAATGGCCCTTGGGGACCACCCAAGGGACAGGGATAAATTGGTTGCCTCCATTAAGTGATCTTTAAGCATCAAATTTTAGTAGAAATGTTGGGGAGTAAGCGATCACTTAAAAAAGAGGTTGCCTGAGGTCTGAGAGTGCAAGTTGGCCTATATTTAATAACTGCAAGGTCGTTGTGTGAAATCAGTAAGAGGAAGCAGAAAGAAAAAAAAAAAAGAAAGAAAGAAGTGGGTATCTTATTTCCATACAGTCCTCTGCTGGTTTGTGATGTCAGCAGACCTTCAAGATGGAAAAATTGCCTAAAAAATATCATATCATCTTGTTAACAAAAAAAGAGATCAAAGAATTCACTCTAATATTCAGTCATGACATTATAATTTAAAAGTGCTTTGCAATGACTCCCATTTCAGGACCTTGAATTCTTTTTCTTAATTAATTTCATTCATTGAAATTGCTCTAAGGGCCAGAGATTTTTACGGCTCTTTTGCAGAGAAGTCAGGTTACATGTAGTGAATTCCCAATTATGCACGCTAATAACGGAGGAGATCAGGAGTGAAGATTATCCCAAATAGTGGCTAATCCAAAAATCCTCTCTGTTGACCTTTGGAAGGTATGGCATTATCTGTTGTCTTGTGCTGCTGAGTTTTGTTTTTTGTGAAAGAAACTGAAGACAGGAACCAAAGGGACCACAAGCAGATTTGTGAAATTGACCAAATGCTGATGAGTAATGCTGGCTGAAGAACATCCTGAATGGCAGAAGTGGGCCTGGCATAAAACGTGCAATTGATTGAAAGGAAAACAAACACATACAAATCTTAAGTTTGTACTGCCAGAAACAAACAAATGTGATACTGCCCATTGTTTCTCAAATATTAATAATCTATTTTAGGTAAAATGAAGTAGAAATAAATTGAAATGAATATGACTTTGCATTGTAAACTTGGAATGCTAGTAATAAAATCCCTTAATATATATAAAAAAGTATATAAAAATAGGTACGTGTTTATCAGTTTGTTGTACTGTGATGGCTTGCTTGTTGCTGTGATGCTGGAAGCTTTGCCACTGGTATTTCAAAATACCAGTAAGGTCACCTTTGGTGGACAGATTTCAGGGAATCTTCTAGACTACGAGAGACTAGGAAGAAGGACCTGGCAGTCTACTTCTGAAAAAACTGACCAGTGAAAACCTTATGAATAGCAGCAGAACACTGTCTGATATAGCGCCAGAACATGAGCCCCTCAGGTTGGAAGGCACTCAAAATTCAATTGGGGAAAGGCTGTCTCCTCAAAGTGGAGGTGGCCTTAATGACCTGGATGGAATCAAGCTTTCGGGACCTCCATTTGCCGAGGTGGCATAACTTAAAATGAGAAGAAACAGCTGCAAACATCCATTAATAATAGGAATGTGGAATGTATGAAGTATAAATCCAGGAAAATTGGAAATAGTCAAAAATGAAAAGGAATGCATAAACATCAATATTCTAGGCATTAGTAAGCTGAAATGGACTGGTATTGGCCATTTTGAATCAGATAATCATAGGGTCCACTATGCCAGAAATGACAAATTGAATAGGAATGGCATTTGGTTCATCATCAAAAAGAACATTTCAAGATCTATGCTGAAGTTTGGTTGGGTTTGGATGCTGAAGTACAGTGCTGTCAGTGATAGGATAATAATCCATACTCCTACAAGGAAGACCAGTTAATACAACTGTCATTCAAATTTATGCACCAACCAGTATGGCCAAAGATGGGGAAACTGAAGATTTTTTACCAACTTCTGCAGTCTAAAGTGATAGTATATTCAATTAAGATGCATTGATAGTTACTGGCAATTGGAATATGAAAGTTGGAAACAAAGAAGAATCAGTTAGTTGGAAAATATGGCCTTGCTGCTAGAAATGGCGCTGAAGATCAAATGATTTTTTGCAAGACCGGCAACTTCTTCATCACAAACACCTATTTTCAACAACATAAATGGCAAGTAGACAAGTGGACCTCACCAGGTGGAATACACAGGAATCAAATTGACTACATCTATGGAAAGAGACAATAGAAAAACTCAGTATCATCAGTCAGAACAAGGTCAGGGGTCAACTGCTGAACAAACCATCAATTTCCCATATGCAAGTTCAAGCTGAAGAAAATTAGAACAAATTCACGAGAGCCAAAGTACAACCCCATGTCCCACCTGAATTTAGAGACCATCTCAAGAATAGATTTGACACAAAGAACACCAAAGACTGAAGACCAGATGAGTTGTGGAATAACATCAAGGACATCATACATGAAGAAAGCAAGAGGTCATTGAAAAGACAGGAAAGAAAGAAAAGACCAAAATGGATGTCAGAAGAGATTCTGTAACTTGTTCTTGAATATAGAGTAGCTTAAGTGAAAGAAAGAAATGATGAAGTAAAAGACTTGAACAGATTTCAAAGGGTGGCTCCAGAAGACAAAGTTAAGTATTAAAATGAAATGTGCAAAGACCTGGAGATAGAAAACCAAAAGGGAGGAACATGCTTGGCATTTCTGAAGCTCAAAGAACTGTAGATAAATTAAAGCCTCAAGTGGCAATATTGAAGGATAGTACAGGAAAAGAAAACAATGCAGGAAGCATCAAAAGAAGATGGAAGGAATACACAGAGTCACTGTACCAAAAAGAATCGATTGATGTTCAACCATTTCAGGAGGTAGCATATGATCAAGAACCGATGGTACCGAAGGAAGAGATCCAAGCTGCACTGAAGGCATTGGGAAAAAACAACGCTCCAGGAATTGCAGGAATACCAATTAAGATGTTTCAACAAATGGATGCAGTGCGCCAAGCACTCACTTGTCTATGCCAAGAAGTTTGGCAGACAGTTACCTGGCCAACCTACTGGAAGAGATCTGTAGTTATGCCCATTCCCAAGAAAGGTGATCAAACAGAATGCAGAAATTATTGAACAATATCATTAACATCACACACAAGTAAAATTTTGCTGAAGATCATTCAAAAGTGGTTGCAGCAGCACATTGATAGGGAACTGCCAGAAATTCAAGCTGGGTTCAGAAGAGGCTATGGAACCAGGGATATCCTAGCTGATGTCAGAGGGATCCTGGCTAAAAGCAGAGAATACCAGAAAGATGTTTACTTATGTTTTATTGACTATGCAAAGGCATTTGACTGTGTGGATCATAACAAATTATGGATAACATTGCAAATAATGGATATTCCAGAACATTTAATGGTGCTCATGAGGAACCTGTACACAGATCAAAAGGCAGTTGTTCAAACAGAACAAGGGAATGCTGCATGGTTTAAAGTCATGAAAGGTGTGTGGCAGGGTTGTATCCCTTCCACACACTTATTCAATCCACATGCTGAGCAAATAATCCAAGAAACTGGACTATATGAAGAAGAACGGGTCATCAGGATAGAAGGAAGACTCATTAACAACCTTTCAATATGTAGATGACACAAACTTGTTGGCTGAAAGTAAAGAGGATTTGAAGTGCTTACTGACGAAGATCAAAAACTACAGCCTTCAATATGGATTACACCTCAACATAAAGAAAACAAAAAAACCTCACAACTGGAGCAATAAGCCACATCGTGATAAATGGAGAAAAGACTGAAGTTGTCAAGGATTTCATTTTACTTGAATCCATAACCAACATCCATGGAAGCAGCTGTCAAGAAATCAAAGGACTTATTGCTTTTTAAAATTGAATTTAAAATTTAAAAAGCAAAGATGTCACTCTGAGGAATAAAGTGCATCTGACCCAGGCCGTGGTGTTTTCAATCACCTTATATGCATGTGAAAGTCAGACAATGAATAAGGAAGACCGACAAAGAATTGATGCCTTTAAATTGTGGCATTGGTGAAGAATATTAAATATGTCATGGACTGTCAAAAGAACAAACAAATCTGTCTTGGAAGAAGTACAGCCAGAATGTTCATTAGAAGCAAGGATGGTGAGACTGTCTCAAGTACTTCAGACTTGTCAAGAGAGACCAGTCCCTGGAAAAGGACATCATGCTTGGTAAAGTAGAGGGTCAGTGAAAATGAGGAAGACCATTAACGAAATGAATTGACACAGTGGCTACAACAATGAGCTCAAGCATAGCAATTGTGAGGATGGCACAGGACTGGGCAGTCCTTCATTCTGTTATACATAGAGTTACTATGAGTCAGAATCGGCTTAAAGGCACCTAACAAGAACGTAAAATTAGATATCTTTAGTCAGAGAAAACCTGATTGAATTTATTATTTTGAGAATTGTTTTTGCTGGCATTTTTTAACGGGGTCAGGAACTAACTACTCGTACATAAAGTGTGAAGTGTGAAAGTTAAATATATATGCGAGACCCGTGGTTCAAAATATCCCAAACTTTCCCAGGTATCCACACCCGCTGCCATTCCCCACATGAAGTATCTTTATCTTTCCCACATAAATCTTAAACACAGTTCATCTCTATATTACTTTTCTTAATGGATGAACCTATGGGAGAAAGATGTGACAGTCTGCTTCTGTAGAGATTTACAGCTTTAGAAACCCTATGGGGTTGCTATGAGTCGGAATCGACTCCACGGCAGTGGGTTTGATTTTTTTTAACGGGTGCACCAAAAAAATGTCCGTTGAGTATCTTCCACATTCAATAAAGTCGCTATTAGGGCAGGGATCAAGAACAAGATAATTCATTCACTCATTTATCTATCCATTCATTCATTTATCTCCTATGCACAAAACACCTTATTAGCTACTTTAGTGATACCAAATATGTATACAATACAGATTCTCTCTGAGCATGCAATGAACCTGGTAATGTAGGATATTTATATAAGAAGCAACTTAACTTTTCTACGAGTAAAGTTCAAATGATATGTAAGTTCTGCACATCATTGTGAGGGATGGTTTTTAGAGACTCTACTTAGAAAGGCTAAGAGTTAAAGGAACTTCCTGGCATCAATTTATGAGACAGAGTAGTCGGAAAAAGTAGAGGCTTTTTTTTTTTTTTTTTGGTAAAATTTCCTACATTCTACCTCACTTATGTTCACTGCATTAACACCCCCCCTTTTTTAAAAATAATTTTTATTGAGCTTTAAGTGAACGTTTACAAATCAAGTCAGTCTGTCACATATAAGCTTATATACACCTTACTCCATATTCCCACTTACTCTCCCCCAATGAGTCAGCCCTTCCAGTCTCTCCTTTCATTACAATTTTGCCAGTTTCTAACCCTCTCTACCCTCCTATCTCCCCTCCAGACAGGAGATGCCAACACAGTCTCAAGTGTCCACCTGATACAAGTAGCTCATTCTTCATCAGCATCTCTCTCCAACCCATTGTCCAGTCCCTTCCATGTCTGATGAGTTGTCTTCAGGAATGGTTCCTGTCCTGGGCCAACAGAAGGTTTGGGGACCATGACCACCGGGATTCCTCTAGTCTCAGTCAGACCATTAAGTCTGATCTTTTTATGAGAATTTGAGGTCTGCATCCCACTGTTCTCCTGCTCCCTCAGAGGTTCTCTGTTGTACTCCCTGTCAGGGCAGTCAGCGGTTGTGGCCGGGCACCATCTAGTTCTTCTGGTCTCAGGATGATGTAAGTGTCTGGTTCATGTGGCCCTTTCTGTCTCTTGGGCTCATAGTTATTGTGTGACCTTGGTGTTCTTCATTCTCCTTTGATCCAGGTGGGTTGAGACCAATTGATGCATCTTAGATGGCTGCTTGTTAGCATTTAATACCCCAGATGCCACACTTCAAAGTGGGATGCAGAATGTTTTCATAATAGAATTATTTTGCCAATTGACTTAGAAGTCCCTTTAAGCCATAGTCCCCAAACCCCCGCCCTTGCTCCGCTGACCTTTGAAGCATTCAGTTTATCCCAGAAACTTCTTCGCTTTTGGTCCAGTCCAGTTGAGCTGACCTTCCGTGTATTGAGTAGTGTCCTTCCCTTCACCTAAAGTAGTTCTTATCTACTAACTAATCAGTAAATAACCCTTTCCCACCCTCCCTCCCTCCCCGCCTCGTAACCATAAAAGTATGTGTTCTTCTCAGTTTATACTATTTCTCAAGATCTTATAATAGTGGTCTTATACAATGTTTGTCCTTTTGCCTCTGACTAATTTAGCTGAGGATAATGCCTTCCAGGTTCCTCCATGTTATGAAATGTTTCACAGATTCGTCACTGTTCTTTATCGATGCGTAGTATTCCATTGTGTGAATGTGCCACAATTTATTTACCCATTCATCCGTTGATGGACACCTTGGTTGCTTCCAGCTTTTTGCTATTGTAAACAGAGCTGCAATAAACATGGGTGTGCATATATCTGTTCGTGTGAAGGCTCTTATTTCTCTAGGGTATATTCCGAGGAGTGGGATTTCTGGGTTGTATGGTAGTTCTATTTCTAACTTTTTAAGAAAACACCAGATAGATTTCCAAAGTGGTTGTACCATTTTACATTCCCACCAGCAGTGTATAACAGTTCCAATCTCTCCGCAGCCTCTCCAACATTTATTATTTTGTGTTTTTTGGATTAATGCCAGCCTTGTTGGAGTGAGATGGAATCTCATCGTAGTTTTAATCTGCATTTCTCTAATGGCTAATGATCGAGAGCATTTTCTCATGTATCTGTTAGCTGCCTGAATATCTTCTTTAGTGAAGTGTGTGTTCATATCCTTTGCCCACTTCTTGATTTGGTTGTTTGTCTTTTTGTGGTTGAGTTTTGACAGAATCATATAGATTTTAGAGATAAGGTGCTTGTCGGAGATGTCATAGCTGAAAATTCTTTCCCAATCTGTAGGTGGTCTTTTTACTCTTTTGGAGAAGTCTTTAGATGAGCATAGGTGTTTGATTTTTAGGAGCTCCCAGTTATCTGGTTTCTCTTTGTCATTTTTGGTAATGTTTTGTATTCTGTTTATGCCTTGTATTAGGGCTCCTAATGTTGCCCCTATTTTTTCTTCCATGATCTTTATCGTTTTAGTCTTTATGTTTAGGTCTTTGATCCACTTGGAGTTAATTTTTGTGCATGGTGTGAGGTATGGGTCCTGTTTCATTTTTTTGCAAATGGATATCCAGTTACGCCAGCACCATTTGTTAAAAAGACTATCTTTTCCCCAATTAACTGACACTGGGCCTTTGTCAAATATCAGCTGCTCATATGTGGATGGATTTATATATCTGGGTTCTTAATTCTGTTCCATTGGTCTATGTGTCTGTTGTTGTACCAGTACCAGGCTGTTTTGACTACTGTGGCTGTATAATAGGTTCTGAAATCAGGTAGAATGAGGCCTCCACTTTCTTCTTCGTTTTCAGTAATGCTTTACTTATCCGAGGCTTCTTTCCCTTCCATATGAAGTTGGTGATTTGTTTCTGCATCACATTAAAAAATGTCATTGGAATTTGGATCGGAAGTGCATTGTATGTATAGATGGCTTTTGGTAGAATAGACATTTTTACTATGTTAAGTCTACCTATCCATGAACAAGGTATGTTTTTCCACTTAAGTAGGTCCTTTTTAGTTTCTTGCACTAGTACTTTGTAGTTTTCTTTGTATAGTCTTTTACATCCTTGGTAAGATTTATTCCTAAGTATTTTATCTTCTTGGTGGCTACTGTGAATGGTATTGATTTGGTGATTTCCTCTTCGATGTTCTTTTTGTTGATGTAGAGGAATCCAAGTGATTTTTGTATGTTTATCTTATAACCTGAGACTCTGCCAAACACTTCTATTAGTTTCAGTAGTTTTCTGGACGATTCCTTAGGGTTTTCTGTGTATAAGATCATGTCATCTGCAAATAGAGATAATTTTACTTCCTCCTCACCAATCCGGATGCCCTTTATTTCTTTGTCTAGCCTAATTGCTCTGGCTAGGACCTCTAGCACAATGTTGAATAAGAGTGGTGATAAAGGGCATCCTTGTCTGGTTCCCGTTCTCAAGGGAAATGCTTTCAGGCTCTCTCCATTTAGAGTAATGTTGGCTGTTGGCTTTGTATAGATGCCCTTTATTATGTTGAGGAATTTTCCTTCAATTCCTATTTTGCTGAGAGTTTTAATCATAAATGGGTGTTGGATTTTGTCAAATGCCTTTTCTGCATCAATTGATGGGATCATGTGGTTTTTGTCTTTTGTTTTGTTTATATGGTGGATTACATTAATGGTTTTTCTGATATTAAACCAGCCTTGCATACCTGGTATAAATCCCACTTGGTTGTGGTGGATTATTTTTTTGATATGTTGTTGAATTCTATTGGCTAGAATTTTGTTGAGGATTTTTGCATCTATGTTCTTGAGGGATATAGGTCTGTAATTTTCTTTTTTTGTGATGTCTTTACCGGGTATTAACCCCTTATATCCTCAAAACAATCATCTGAAGTTGGGCTATTAGCCACATCCCCAAATGCAGAAACTGATGTTCAGTGAGGTGCTATAACCAGCGAGACATTCAAGCCCATGGCTCCAGGGCCATAGGTGGATGTTCAAGATGGAACTTACAATGGAAAAAGCAGGGGAGTGGACATGTAAGAGAAACAGTTTGCCCCACTTGGGAGAAAAAAAAAAAAAGAGTAGCGTTTATATGGTGTTAAATATTGAAGAAAAGAAATCCTTGACCACAAGATTCTAAGGGAAAATAAGCAGCCAAGACAGTATGGAAGTTATATTAGATTGGAAGAGTGAACACTGCCATATCTTTTTCTAGGTTTCTTCACCTTGCAATTCTCTGAGCCTAGATTTCTTTTTCTACTGTTCAGGTTGCCTCACAGATTATTAAAGAGTTCACATGATATACACTATATTAAAATGTTTAAAACTGGCATAATAAATTGAATGTCTTAGATAAATTGGCAAGTGCTTGTATTGAACACAGAAACCCTGATGGCGTAGTGGTTAAGAACTACGCTGCTAACCAAAAGGACGGCAGTTCAAATCCACCGGGTGCTCCTTGGAAACTCTAGGGGGCAGTTCTACTCTGTCCTATAGGGTCACTATGAGTTGGAATCGACTTGACAGCAATGGGTTCTTTTTGGGGGTTTTATTGAACATAGTTTTTTCAGTTCTGTCTAAACCGGCTAAATCAGCTAGCTCTAAATTAGATAGAATTAGTCATGATCACTTTATAATACAGTTATGCAGCTGGAAAGCCTTAGTCCACCAATTAAAGCATTGGAATGGCCTTTTCTAAATTCACTGGTCCATATTATATGGTGCATATTCTCATAATAAAGAGTTATAGCTTCATATTTCCATGTTGTATCATGAGCCTGGGTCCAAAAACTTCTACTGTCCCTTAGACAATAGATTTGGAACTATTGTATTCAAATGTTTGATAAATGAAGACAGAGAAGCTAAGCTATGTGTTGTTGCTCTGCCAATGGTGGTTAAAGAAATAGAGAATGTCACTTTAAAAGAAAATATGAGCAACAGTTACAACATGATTCTATTGCTTTTCTAGGCTTCGCAATTTTGGAGCAAAATTTTACCTGAAATTGTCTTTTCAGTTGCCAAAGTGTTACTAAAATTTTTCTTCATATGTTTAACCTTTGCTAGCTGGCCTGAACATGATGCAACATCAAAGAAATTCCTTTGGGGAAAACTAGATAATCAGGTTTGTTAGAGAAGAGCTTTTATATGCCATCATCATTACTCACTGAACTATAGTGCAGTATAATTTTGTAAACAAAGAAGGATCAAAAAAGATATGACAGGAATCCTCTTTAGCCAGGTTCTTAAAACTGATCCAAACAGTGTTAGATTTTTATCTCCCATGACAAATCAGGTGTCAAGGTGAATTTGGTTACCACTTCTATTGAATGAGCTCCTCAATTATGACAATCAAACGATATGCTCGAGCTGCTATAATTTAACAATATAGAAATAAGGGCCTTTAATCCCTTATTTTCCTTCACAATCCGTCCACCCATTTTGGCATTGGACAAAGGAGGAATTTTGTCATGAATACTTTTGAGAACAAAGCATCAGCCTTTTTATCAGAGACTGGGAGTTTAGCTTATTTATACATGCCTCAGTGGCAGGTAAACCAGTGCCTCAGTGGCAGGTAAACCAGTCCCTCAGTGGCAGGTAAACCAGTCCCTCAGTGGCAGGTAAACCAGCGTCTGATTTTTTTTTTTCCTTCTTTCATTCCTGTAATACTTTGATGCTTACAATAGAAGCGCATCATCATCAAGTACAAAGGTTACCACAGGTGCCAAACTGGTTGGTGATACTTTGATGCTTACAACAGAGTGTCACCGTCAAGTACAAAAATTACCACAGGTGCCAAATTCATTGGGATAGAACTTGATATCTGCTGGATGGGGGTACTTATTGTAGAAGGTCACACTTTTGGCCTTTTCAGCTTTGATGATGATTATATTACAAACTTTAAATACATAACATTGTAAATACACACACTTTACTTTGACTTAACTGCAAATAGGGCACCTGAAAATGTGAAGATATTTTCCATTTACTTCTACATAAAAATAACCTGGTTTTTCTTTTTGTAGTTTCAAAGCACTTTAAACAATATTATCTCATTGAATTATCATAACAATTACTTAGGGTAGTTAGGTATAAGCTCCGAAACAAAACAAAACTAAAAAGAAGAAACTGAGATCATGCATATTTTAGATATTTTCCCTAAATCTTATGTGAAGTAAATGTGGCAACATGAGAAATATAAAATGTCTGGTAATTTGTCCAGAATATTTATAGTCCCCTGTGTCATACCATTTCTTGAATGACAATGAATATACCTATTTATTATGGAAATCAACAGCTATATCAATGGATAGTGTTAGAATACGGTTTAATTTTATTGATCGGTCGTATCACATATTTTAATGACCATTATTTTAATATACATGCTGTTTTTCATTGGCTATGACTTTTTTTATGACTAGTGAATTATGAATCATAGAGAGGATCTAATATTCATACATTTGCTAGCAATTTTTACTGTCAGAAAGCCACTAGGATTCCTATGTAGTACTTAGATCTTCTGACAGAAATAATGATGTAGGATCTCAATAAAATGAATGCTGGCCAGGTCCCAGGGATTCTGGGTACAAGACACATGAATATAAATAAGAATCATGAAAACTACTGAAAGAAAGACTGTGGTAGAGTTGGGTATGGAGAGCAAGATTGTGTACAGGGATAGCAAGGAACTTATATGGAAGCAAAAGATGGTCAAAAGATATTGGCCTCTTACTATTTAGAAGAAAAAAAAATCTGTGTAAGGCACTGGCTGATCTTGCAATTCCTGAGAGTACTTCCTGTAACTATTCAAAACTAGGAAAGATGTATTGATACGGTCAGGACCTATTTGAGCCCAAGAAGAGCTGTCCTTATGAAAGTCAGATCAGTTCAAAGACCTGAAGTTATTTAAAGGCATGCCCAACTGAGATGTAATATGTAGTTGAAAGTGGGGAGGAAAAAGATAAGGATTATGCTATGCGTACCATGTGTACCCCAAAGGACAACTATAGGAGAAAGACTGAAGGTTGAAAATGGAGAAGAAACAGTGATCAAAAAAGACATGTTATTAAAAATAACAACTACCTGAACGTGATACCTGTATTACTCAAGATGCAGGAAAGAAAGAAACTTCTGGAGAATCTGAAGACCCAATGATTATCACAAAAAATACATCTGCTACATGATGGGCTGAGGAACTAAAATGCTAATAAATGTTATTGTGTGTTATTTAGTTGAGACCCAAATGTCATGGAAAAAAAAATTCTAGGATTTTTTGCTAAAGCAACATGTTACCTTTGCCTACATTCACTTAGAAGTTCACACAGAGTACAGCATTTAAGAATGTGGAACATGAAATGAAAAAATATAGGTAGGAGTTTGAATGAGGGCTGTAGCATTTATTAGCTGGGTGAGGTTGGGTAGATTATTTGCATTCTCTTGACTTCAGCTTTCTCATTTGTTAATTGGTGTAGTAATACCTTCCTCACAGTGTTGTTACAAAGGTTCTCTGACATGATATATCTACAGCTTTTCGCATAGTATTCAGGGCTAGACTGAAGTCAGTATGTGGTAGCCCTAAAGACAATACAAATGAAAAACCAAAAATTGTAGTTTCATGAAATGATGAACTTTTAGCAGCATTCCACACAAATGACCAATGTGTTCACCGTGAAATAATTTCTTCTCTTGATTTACTTCACCTTGTGGCTCTCTCTTTCAGTTGTTGACCTGCTTCAATCTTCACCCCAAACTGCAGCCAAAGTGAGCCTTTAAAAATGCAAAACTGATCTTGCTACTATCCAGAATAAGTCTCTCCCATGTTCTTCCACTGGACTCAGAATATATCCAAACTCTTTACAATGGTCTGTGAAGCTGACCTACTGGCCTCCTCTCTCACCTCCCCTCCTACTTGTTCAATATGGTTTTTGTTTTTTTCCCCCATTCATCAATCACTTAAGTATGTTCTTATTTTAGGATATTTGCTATAGCCATTCTCTCTGCTAGTATGCTCTTCTAGCAAGCAACCCAAGGTTAGTTAATTCTTGCCATATTGGTTTTAATTTAATGCAAGATTTCTCATCCTTAGCACTATTAACATTTTGAGATGGATATTTCTTTGTTGGGGGAAATGGCATCCTGGACATCGTAGGATGTTTATTGGCATCCTTGGACTATACCCATTAGATGCCAGTAACATCCCCTAACCAAGTTGTGACAACCAAAAATGTTTCCAAACATTGCCAAATGTACCCTGAGAAGGCAAAATCACACCCTCCCCAACTCACTGAGGAGCACTGGATTCATGTCACTTTCTCAGAGAGGTCTTTCCTTATCCCTCAATCAAATGTACCTACTGAGTCCCTATCTCTCCCCCTACCTTCTACCACCCCAGTATCACAAAGCATTTTAACTACCTAATATTTTCTTGCTTAATGATTTATTTGATTATTGTCTTCTCCCCGAACAGAGTATAAGCTTCTTGAGAGCATAAACCATGATTGACATTTATGTATTAACAGTGTAATAAATACATGTGTACATATACACATACATACATATATGCATCAATATTAATTGAACATATGTAAGAATTGAAAAAATGTTGCAGTATATAAGTTTAGCTTAGTTTTATAAGCACTGACCCTATACATGATTTTATTTTAGTAGTTAAACAGTAAATATATTATTACATCTATTTAACAAATATTGAGCACTTCCTATGTGCCAGGCCTCTGTGCTTGGCCATACAATTTTCAATAGGACAAAGACTTACATTAATTTTTAGAGCATTTGTCAGATGTTTTAAGGTTGCATAGTGGAGAAACACAGAGAATGTTTTTTGGTAAATGGTGCTTATTGCAAGTATCATGGGGAGAACATACACTCTTTAGTTGTATATTCCTTCTGAGTCCAAGTTTCTCATGATCAGGATGTCCAGCACTTCTCTATCATCAAGCCAAAATAATTAAATAGGACTTTATTAGTCCATTGCCCTTCCTTGAACAAATCACTCCATCTGTTGTTGTTGGAGCCCTGGTGGCACAGTGGTTAAGAGATTGGCTGCTATCTCTTAGCAAAAGGTTGGCAGTTTGAATCCACGAGCCGCTCTTTGGAAACTCTATGAGGCAGTTCTACTCTGTTCTATAGGGTTGCAATGAGTAAGAATCAACTCAAAGGCAACAGGTTTTTAATGAGTTGTTGTTGTTGTTGGGTGCCACTGAGTCAGTTCCAACTCGTAGCAAACCTATGTACAACAGAACAAACATTGCCTGGTCCCTTCCCATCCACAGAATCATTGCTATGTTTGAGCACACTGTTGCAGCCACTGTGTCAATCCATCTCCTTGAGGGTCTTCTTCATTTTTGCTGACCCTGTGCTTTACAAAGAATGATGTCCTTCTCCAGGGACTTATCCGTCTTGATAATATGCCCAAAGTATGTAAGACAAAGTCTGAGTATTCTTACTTCCAAGGGTCATTCTGGCTGTACTTCTTCCAAGACAGATTTGTTTTTTCTGGCAGCGCATGGTATATTCAATATTCTTTGCCAAGACCATAATTCAAAGGCATCAATTCTTCTTCAGTCTTCCTTATTCATTGTCCAGCTTTCACATGCCTAAGAAGCAATTGAAAATACCATGCTTGAGTCCTCAAGACAACATTTTTACATTTGAACACTTTAAAGAGGTCTTTAGTAGCAGATTTTCCCAAAGTAATGCATTGTTTGATTCCTTGACCGCTGCTTCTATGGGCATTGTTTGTGGATCCAAGTACATGAAATCCTTGACAACTTCAATATTAATGCATTTATGCTTGTAGGTATATATGTATGTACATACATGTATCTATAAATGAAAATGATTGGAATATCTTTTGGAATATATATATACATAAAATAAGCATGTAATTTCATTTGTTATGGGTGTGCTTTTAGGATCATATTTTAAATATTGTTTTATAATTTGTTATTGTCACATGACAATATGTGTTTGAGACTTTCTATATTAGTTTATATAAATCTTTTATACATAACTCTTTTAAAGTTTTTACTGTAATTTGATATTATGGATGTATTAAATATATTTATTTCATATTGATCTAATTTATTTACAATTTTTTTAATTATTACAAGTTTATAAACTTTCATGTGTAAGTATTTCTCTAGAATATGTTTCTAGAAGTAGAACTGCTAAATTGAAGCACAGGTATTTACATTTTAATGCAAACTAAATTGTCTTCTAAAAAGTTGATCAGTTTATATCCTTACTGAGTTAGTGGATATATATGTATGTGTTGAATATTAACCCCTAACTGCTATATATAATCTGCAAATAATTTCTCCCTGTCGCTATTTTTTAAAGGTCTGTGTCTAATAATTTTGTCATTACATTTTATATTTATTACATTTTAAAATGTAGACAAAACTGTTAGGCTTTTTCTTTGATCATTTGTGTTATGTTTTGCTAATTAATTATTAAAACTTTGCCAATCCAAGTTAATTATTTCCTGTAACTATTTTAAATGTTCCTACAGGGTTTTCTTGTTTTGTTTTTAATGTGTAACTAGTTAATCCTCAAGGAATATCATTGCTGATGTCAGATGGATTTTGGATGAAAGCAGAGAATACCAGAAAGATGTTTACCTGTGTTTTATTGACTACATAAAGGCATTTACTGCGTGGAACATAACAAATTATTGATAACATTGTGAAGAATGGAAATTCCAGAACACTAAATTGTGCTCGTGAGGAACCTGTACGTAGACCAAGAGGCAGTCATTCAAACAAAACAAGGAGATACTGCATGGTTTAAAGTCAGGAAAGGCGTGAGTCAGGGTTGCATCCTTTCACCATACTTATTCAAACTGTATGCTGAGCACATAATCCAAGAAGCTGGACTATATGAAGAAGAGGGCATCATCAGGATTGGAGGAAGACTCATTAACAACCTGTGTTATACAGATGACACAACCTTGTTTGCTGAACTGGAGGGGACTTGAAGCACTTACTAATGAAGATCAAAGACCACAGCCTTCATTATGGATTGCACCTCAACATAAAGAAAAACAAAAATCCTCACACCTGGACCAATAATCAACATCATGTCAAACAGAGAAAATATTGAAGTTGTCAAGGATTTCATTTCATTTGGATCCACAATCAACACCCATGGAAGCAGAAGTCAAGAAATCAAATGATGCATTGTATTGGGCAAATCTGCTGCAAAAGACTTCTTTAAAGTATTAAAAAGAAAAGATGTCACTTTGAGAACTAAGGTGTGCCTGACCCAAGCTGTGGTGTTTTCAATCACCTCATATGCATGGGAAAGCTGAACTATGAATAAGTAAGACTGGAGAAGAATTGATGCCTTTGAATTACGGTGTTGGTGAAGAATACTGAATAGATCACCGACTACCAGAAGAACAAACAAATCTATTTTGGAAGATGCACAGCCAGAATCCTCCTTAGAAGCGAGAATGGTGAGAATATAACCTGACCTTGCTAATGCCAGCAAATTTCCACTAGTCCTTAAACTAGCCCAAATCAGATTTGCCCTGCCCCACATGCACAGAAGGGCCAGCTGTGATCACTAACTGACCTCAACAGAGGACGCAGCAACAGGAGGAACGAATCAGACGGAAAATCATCACCTGACCCTTATCTCGAAGGAAGAAGCCTGAGGAGAAGCACACACCTCCTGTTTCCTGGCTGCCTTCTAGGGTTTTACCTCCCCAGAACACCTGTGTGGCTGCCATCTTGCTGTCCAAATCACATATAAGCCCTGCTTCCCTACAGCTTGGTGAGCAGGGTCCGAGGAACTTCCTCCCAGCTTCTAGCTCTGGGCATTGCAATAAAGTCACTTTCTCAAAGACCGGTTTCCAGATAATTGGCAAGTCTGAGCATGCAGGACAATGACCCACCTTTCTGGGTTCAGTTACAAGACTATCTTATGTACTTTGGACACATTATCAAAAGGGATCATTCCCTGGAGAAGGACATCATGCTTGGTAAAGTAGAGGGTCGGCAAAAAAGAGGAAGACCCTGCATAGGATAGATGGACATAGTGTCTGCAACAATGGGCTCAAACATAGCAATGATTTTGAGGATGGCATAGGACCAGGTAGTGTTTGGTTCTGTCGTACATAGGGCCGTTATGAGTCAGAACTGACACAAAGGCACCTAACGACAACAAAAAGTTAATCTTCTGGAATTTGTTTTTTATATACAATATATTCAATTTTTTTTTTCTGAAATGACCAGCCAATTATTCCAACTAGCTACAGTGGCAGTGCATAGTTTTCTTACAGATTTTAAATGCCACATTTAATATACACAAGTTATCAAAATCCAAATAGGTTTGTATCATTCTAAAGGATGCTTGATAGTGCAGTGGTTAAGTGCTCTGCTGTTAACTGAAAGGTTGACAGTTCAAACCCAACAGCAACTCCACTGGAGAAAGATGTCACAGTTGGCTCCCATAAAGATTACGGCCTAGGAAACCCGGTGGGGCAGTTCTACTCTGCTCTGTAGGGTTGCTATGAGTCAGAATCAGTTTGACAGCAATGTGTTACATCACTCTAAACCTGTGTTTAATTGCTCTGTTTAATTCTGTGGCAATACCACATCATATTGTTAACCACAGTTTTATTTACTTTGATATTTCATAAGATTATTTTTCCACCCATACCCTGTACTGTTTAATTAGCTAGACTTGTGTTTCTTCTCTTCAAGATGAATTTTAGAATCTTCTAAATAAGTTTTAGAATTATAAAGTTTTATTTTAAAAACCTTGTTAGTATTGTATTTCTTTTATAAGCAAAAATAGGTCTTTCTTACAAAGGTGACAAAACTTTTAACATTTAAGATATATAATAATGTTGAATATTAGCAAAATTCCATTAAAACACATAAACACAGACATTACTTTGGCAATGTTGTTTGGTACAAAACTTTTTTAAAATCAATTTTATAATAAAGAACACACATACATAAATATATGCATGTTTATTTTGATTCATTAATCCTAGAAATTACTCATGACGTGAATATTCACAGTAATTTTATTATAATATGGCGAAGACTTGGGAACAACTTTAATGCCCGAAAGAAAGAAAAGGTACATTATAATATGGGACATTATAGTGCAAGCATTGGCAAATTTTTTTTCATAAGGGGGCAGTGTGATGGTTAAGATTGTGTGTCAGCTTGGCTGGGCCATGATTCTCAGTACTTATACGTGATCACCCCCATGATGGGATCTGCTGTGAGTAGCCAAACAGTTGAAAAGGAGTTTCCTTGGATGTGGGGCCTGCATTCAAATATAAGTGGATGTTCTGGCTTTTGCCTGCTCTGGGTGCTGCAGCAGGCTCCTTTTTGTCTGCCTGCCAGTTCTTGGGACTTGAGCTAGCAGCTTACCTGTCAATCTTGGGATTCATCAATCTTCACAGCTTGTGAGTAAGAGCCTGCTCTCCAACCTGCTGATCTTGGATTCCCAGCCCCTGCGGCTACGCAAATCAGGAGAAGCCTCTATCCTAATCCATGGACTTGGAATGTTCCAGACTCTTCAATCAAGTGAGCTGTTTCCTCTATATAAATCTCTCTTGATATATATTTATATTCTTTACTGCTTTTGCTTCGCTAGAGAACCCAGCCTAAGACAGTCAGTGAATACATATTTAGGATTCAGACTAAATGGTCTCTGTGGTAAATATTCAACTCTGTGCTGAGTATCTCAAAAGCAGCAATTTTGTTGTTGTTGTTGTTAGGTGCCATCAAGTTGGTTCTGAGTCATAGTGGCCCTATGCACAACAGAACGAAACACTGCCTGGTTCTGCACCATCCTCACAATCATTGATCTGCTTGAGCCCATTGTTATAGCCACTGTGTCAGTGCATTTCATTGAGGGTCTTCATTTTTTTCACTGGCTCTCTATCTTACCAAGCACAATGTCCGTTTCCAGGGACTGAACCTTCCTGATAACATTTCCAAAGTATGTGAGACGTAGTCTCTCCATCCTTGCTTCTAAGAAGTATTCAGGTTGTACTTACTCCAAGGCAGATTCGTTAATTCTTCTGACAGTCCATGGTATCCTCAATATTCTTCACCAGCACCACAAGTCAAAAGCATCAATTCTTCTTCGATCTTCTTATTCATTATGCAGCTCTGACATGCTTATGAAGCCATTGAAAACACCAAGGTTTGGGTGTGTGGCACCTTAGTCTTCAAGGTGACATCTTTGCTTTTTTAACACTTTAAAGAGGTCTTTTGCAGCAGATTTGTCCAATGCAACGCATCTTTTGATTTCTTGACTGTAGCTTCCATGAGTGTTGGTTGTGAATACAAGTAAAATGAAATCCTTGACAACTTCAATATTATCTCTGTTTCTCATGATGCTTATTGGTCCAGTTTTGAGGATTTTTGTTTTCTTTATGTTGAGGTGTAATCCATACTGAAGGCTGTGGCCTTTGATCTTCATTAGTAAGTGCTTCAAGTCCTCTTCACTTTCAGCAAGCAAGGTTGTGTCATCTGCATATTGCAGGTTGTTAATGAGTCTTCCTCCAGATTCGATGCCCCATTTTTCTTTGTATAGTCAGTTTCTAAGATTATTTGCTCAGCATACAGATTGAATAGGTATGGTGAAAGGATGCAACACTGTCGCACACCTTTCCTGACTTTAAACCATGCAGTATCCCCTTGTTCTGTTTGAACAACTGCTCCTTGATCAATGTACAGGTTCTTCATGAGCACAAGTAAGTATTCTGGAATTCCCATTCTTCTCAATGTTATCCTTAATTTGTTATGCTCCACAGAGTTGAAAGCCTTTGCATAGTCAATAAAAAACAGGTAAACATATTTTAGGTATTCTCTTCTTTCAGCTAAGATCCATCTGACATCAGCTATGATATCCCTGGTTCCACATCCTCTTCTGAATCTGGCTTGAATTTCTGGCAGTTCCCTGTTGGTACACTGCTACAGCTGTTTTTGAATGATCTTCAGCAAAATTTTGCTTGCATGTGATATTAATGATACTGTTCAATAATTTTCCCTTTCGGCTGAATCACCTTTCTAGGGAATAGGCATAAATATGGATCTCTTTCAGTTGGTTGGCCAGGTAGCTGTCTTCCAAAGTCATTGGCATAGACGAGTGAACACTTCCAGGGCTGCATCCATTTGTTGAAACATCTCAGTTGGTATCCCATCAATTCCTAGAGCCTTGTTTTTCACCAATGTCTTTCGTACAGCTTGGACTTCTTTAAGTACCATCCATTCCTGATCATATGCTACCTCCTGAAATGGTTGAATGCCAATCAATTTTTTTGGTATAGTGACTCTGTGTATCTCTTCCATCTTCTTCAGATGCTTCCTGCATTGTTTAATATTTTCCCCAGAGAATCTTTCAATAATGCAACTTGAGACTTGAATCTTTTTTGTCAGTTCTTTCAGCATGAGAAATGCCAAGCATGTTCTTCTCATTTGGTTTTGTATCTCCAGGTCTTTGCACACGTCATTATAATATTTTGCTTTGTCTTTTCAAGCCCCCCCCCTTTGAAATCTTCTGTCCAGCTCTTTTACTTCATCATTTCTTCCTTTCACTTTAGCTACTAGATGTTCAAGAGCAGGTTCCAGAGTCTCTTCTGACATCCATTTTGGTCTTTTCTTCCTTTCCTGTCTTTTTAATGCCCTCTTGCTTCCTTCATGCATGATAGCCTTCATGTCATTCCACAACTCATCTGGTCTTTGGTCATTAGTGTTCAACACATCAAATCTATTCTTGAGATGGTTTCTAAATTCAGGTGGGATATACTCAAGGTGGTGCTTTGGCTCACGTGGATTGTTCTAATTTTCTTCAACTTGAACTCTAACTTGCATATGAGCAATTGATGGTCTGTTCCACAGTTGGTCCCTGATCTTGTTCTGACTGATGATATTGCACTTTTCCATTTTTTCTTTCCACAGATATAGTCGATTTGATTCCTATGTATTCCATCTGGTGAGGTCCATGTGTATAGTCACCATTTCTGTTAGTGAAAAAAGGTCTTGCCAACTCTACCATGCTATCTCTGGCATCGTTTGTTTCTGTGACCAAGACCATATTTTCCAGCTACCGATCCTTCTTATTTGTTTCCAGCTTTCACATTCCAATCACCAGTATTTATCAATGTGTCCTGTTTGCATGTTCTAACAATTTCAGACTACAGAAGTTGGTAAAAATCTTCTATTTCTTCATGCTTAGCCTTAGTGGTTGGTGTGTAAATTTGAATAATAGATGTACTAACTGGTCTCCCTTGTAAAAGAAAAAACCAAACCTGTTACTGTCATGTTGATTCCGACTCATAGTGACCCTATAGGACAGAGTAGAACTGCCCCATAGGGTTTCTAAGGAGCACTTGGTGGATTTAAACTGCCGACCTTTTGGTTAGCAGCCAAACTGTTAACCACTCTACCACCAGTGTTTCCAGTCTTCTTGTAGGGCTGTGGATATTATCCTATCACCAAAAGCATTGTGTTTCAGGACAGATCTTAAAAAATTCTTTCTGACGATTAATGCAATGCTATTCCTCTTCAAGTTCTTATTCCCAGCATAGTATACCATATGATTGTCTGATTCAGAATGGCCAACGCCAGTCCATTTCAGCTCACTAATGCCTAGAATATTGACATTTATGTGTTTCATTTCAATTTTGTTGATGTCCAATTTCCTAGATTCATACTTTGTACATTCTAGGTTCTGATTATTAATGGATGTTTCCAGATGTTTCTTCTCATTTTGAGTTGTGCCACATCAGCATAGAAAGATCCTGAAAGCTTGACTCCATCCACATCATTAAGGTGAGCTCTATTTTGAGGAGGCAGCTGTTCCCAAGTCATATTTTGAGTGCCTTCCAACCTCATCTTCTGGCACTCTATCAGACAATGTTCCTCTGCTATTCATAAGGTTTTCACTGGTCAGTTTTTTCAGAAGTAGACCACCGAATTTGTCTTAGACTGGAAGCTCAGCTGAAACCCGTCCACCATGGGTGACCCTGCTGGTATTTGAATACTGGTGGCATAGCTTCTAGCATCACAACAACACACAAGCCCCCGCATACAGCTACAAGGAAGACCAGTTAATACAACTATTATTCAAATTTACACACCAAACACTAAGGCCAAAGGTAAAGAAATTGAAGATTTTTACCAACTTCTGCCATCTGAAATTGATTGAACATGCGATCAGGATGCACTGATAATTACTTGTGATTGAAATGTGAAAGTTAGAAACAAAGAAGAAGGATCAGTAGTTGTAAAATATGGCCTTGTTGCTAGAAAAAATGCCAGCAATGGCATGATAGAATTTTGCAAAACCAAAGAATTTTTCACTGCAAATACCTTTTTTCACCAACATAAATGATGACTATACACATGGACCTCACCAGACGGAATACACAGGTATCAAATTGACTACATCTGTGGAAAGAGACGAGGGAAAATCTCAATATCATTAGTCAGAACAAGGCCAGGGGCCACCTTCAGATCAGACCATCAATTTAGTCATATGCAAGTTCAAGTTGAAACTGAAGAAAATTAGAACAGGTCCATGAGAGCCAAAGTACGACCTTGTGTATATTCTACCTGAGTTTAGAGACCATCTCAAGAATAGATTTGACGTGTTGAACACTAACGACCAGGGGAGTTGTGGAATAACATTAAGGTATTATCCATGAAGAAAGCAAGAGGTAATTAAAAAGACAGGAGAGAAAGAAAAGACCTAAATGGATGTCAGAAGAGGGCCTGAAACTTCTTCTTAAATGTTGAGTAGCTAAAACAAAAGGGAAAAATGAAGTAAAAGAGCTGAACAGAAGATTTCAAAAGGTGGCTTGAGAAGACAAAATATTTTGATGACATGTGCAAAGACCTGGAGATGGAAAACCAAAAAGGAAGAACACGCTCAGTATTTCTCAAGCTGAAAGAACCGAAGAAAAAATTCAAGCTTCGAGTTGCAATATTGAAGGCTTCTATGGTGAAAATATTAAATGACACAGGAAGACTCAAAAGAAGATGAAAGGAATGCACAGAGTCACTATACCAAAAAGAACTGGTCAATGTTCAACCATTTCAGGAGGTGACATATAATTGGGAACTGATGGTACTGAAGAAGTCCAAGCTGCACTGAAGGTGCTGGTGAAAAACAAGGCTCTGCGAATTGACAGAATACCAATTGAGATGTTTTAACAAATGGATGCAGTGCTGGAAGTGCTTATTAGTCTATGCCAAGAAATTTGGAAGACAACTACCTGGCCAACCAACTGGATGAGATCTATATTTATGCATATTCCCAAGAAAGGTGATTCAACAAAATGCAGAAATTATCAGACAATATCATTAATATCACATGCAAGCAAAATTTTGCTGAAGATCATTCAAAAGCAGCTGCAACAGTATATCAACAGGGAACTCCAGAAATACAAGCTAGATTTAGAAGAGGACATGGAATCAGGAATATCATTGCGGATGTCAGATGAATCTCGGCTGAAAGAAGAGAATACCAAAAAGATGTTTACCAGTGTTTTATTGACTATGCTAAGGCATTTGCCTGTGTGGATCATAACAAATTACAGATAACATTGCAAAGAATGGGAATTCCAGAACACTTAATTGTGCTCATGAGGAATCTGTACATGGATCAAGAGGCAGTCATTCAAACAGAACAAGGGGATGCTGCATGGTTTAATGTCAGGAAAGGTGTGCGTCAGTGATGTATCCTTTTACCATACCTATTTAATCTGTATGCTGAGCAAATAATCCAAGAAGCTGGACTATATGAAGAAGAACGGGGGATCAGGATTGGAGGAAGGCTCACTAACAACCTGCGTTATGCAGATAACACAACCTTACTTGCTGAAAGTGATGGGGACTCGAAGCACTTACTGATGAAGATCAAAGACCACAGCCTTCAGTATGGATTAAACCTCAACATAAAGGAAATATAAATCTTCAAAGCTGGACTAAAAAACAGCATAATGATAAATGGAGAAAAGATTGAGGTTGTCAAGGATTTCATTCTACTTCGATCCATAATCAACAGCCATGGAATCGGCAGTCAAGAAATCAAAATACGCATTGGATTGGGTAAATCTGCCCCAAAAGACCTCTTTAAAGTGTTAAAAAGCAAAGATGTCACCTTGAGGACTAAGGTGCACCTGACCGAAGTCATGGTGTTTTCTACTGCCACGTATGCATGGGAAAGCTGGACAATCAATAAGGAAGACCTAAGAAGAATTGACGCCTTTGAATTGTGGTGTTGGCAAAGAATATTAAATATACTATGGACTGCCGAAAGAATGAACAGATCTGTCTTGGAGGAAGCACAACCAGAATGTTCCTTAGAAGCAAGGATGGCAAGACTACGTCTCCCATACTTTGAACTTTTATCAGAAGGGATCAGTCCCTGGAGAAGGACATCATGCTTGGTAAATAGAAGGTCCACACACACAAAAAAGGAAGATCTTCAATGAGATGGACTGAAACAGTGGCTGCAACAACGGGCTCAAGCATAGCAACAATTGTGAGGATGGCACAGGACTGGGCATTGTTTCGTTCTTTTGTGCTTAGGGTTGCAATGAGTCGGAACTGACTCAATGGCAGGTAACAACAATAACAACAACAGAATAGCAAAAATCTTGATGCACTTAAAACTAATCTGAGAAGAATAGATTGTTTGATTACTCTATCTTTAATATGTCTGAGATGTTCACTTGGGGGGAATGCTAAAAGTGCTAACGTTACAGTGTAACGTGAACTGCTGGCAACCTCCCTTCATCAAATATATCTAAACTGAACATTATATCGATGGACAATAGCCACCAATGTGTAAACTGGCTCAAAATGATTAAAAGTTCAGTGGAATGGGCAGCGGTATCATTAATCACACTACCTCTTTGGAATACTCAAAGTTCATAAATGTTCAACTGACATTTTTACAATATGCATTTGTTACATTTGAACAGTGTATTCAGCCACTGTAGGATTCACCTATTACCTGAACTTTTCATAAACATAAGCATATTTTAATAAATAAGATAGTTCATATCTTTAACATCTTTGGTAAAAAAAAAACTTCGGTGTTTTATATTAATCTATACTTTATCACATGTGTGTGAATATGTGATTAGCTAAGCTGAAAAAGCCTGGATGTCTGACTCTTGAGCCATGAAGATCTTAGAAGAAGATGCCAAAGACCTTCAGGAAACACTTAAAGTGGCAGCAGCAACTGCAACAGGAATGAAAGTTTGAGGGCCATCTGTGGGAAAAATCAAAACACCTGGATAAATATAGGCCCTAAGGCTCCTGAGATTGGCAAAACTAATCTATCATGCACAGGTTTTGGATTTAGTGGGAGATGATT
This sequence comes from Elephas maximus indicus, assembly GCF_024166365.1. Taxonomy (NCBI): domain Eukaryota; kingdom Metazoa; phylum Chordata; class Mammalia; order Proboscidea; family Elephantidae; genus Elephas; species Elephas maximus. The sequence goes on from NC_064820.1 coordinate 51,229,491, forward strand.
TCATCTGACTAGAAATAAGGAACTAATCTAGGACATATGGTAGACATACCACATGCCATTGCTTCACATTTCAGGTGCTCAACATTTGGTGTTACTTTCTCCACTTTCCGTGGTATGTCTGCAGGAGTTGTGATGGTGGTAACAGTAGACTTGCCTCCCTGGAAGAATTTGTAAACATTTTCATTTAACGAATATTGACCTTTTTGTGGTACATAAACCCTTTCTCTAAATCACGTTTTTGCTTTCTTACCTTTTGTATATATGGCTTCTTTGCTTTTGAGATCAGAATCTAGGCTTCATAGTTCAAAAAGCAGTCACATATTTAAGATTAAATTTCTCAGAAATTTAGTGTGTAATATATATAGTATATACATATAGTTTATACATATATATCTATATAGTTTAAATATAATGACATTCTTTTCAAAATATTTTATTCCATTAAAAAATTATTTTATCTTTTTCTTCCTATTTATATTGAGTGCTTTCTTAGAAAATATATTCTTATATTTCTTTAAAAAATTAGTGCACACTTGCCCATTTCTAGCTGGCCACAGAGTAGTAATTGTGAATGGATGGTGGATTCCACCCATTTGTGGAATCATTTCTAGAGAAATGTCTGAATGGCAACATTATTGTTTATAACAAATGCCCAGGATGTTAAACCCAGATCATGCCTAAATGATTTTCCTGCATCATTTTAAGTACATTCTCAGGATTCAAGGTCATTTGACATTGTTTTATGAGAACTGAGTCACAGCTCTTTGCCTCCCACATTGCCTACCCATTTCCAACATAAACAGGTCATTCATTGAGCAAGGGCACTCCTAAGCTTTAATATCAGAATCATAAATGACAGCAAGTTACATAGAATGTTAGAAAACATTACCTTATTATTAAGAACTGCTTGACTTGAAACCAAAATAACAGATGTAGAGCCAAAGAGATAAATGAGCAAGTTGGTGGAATGTTTAGTGGCAGCCTCAGGCATATCCTCACTGAGTCTTTCAAAGAATGGTCATCCCAATGGCTGACCCAGAACAGTATGACTCTGGGCTACAAGTGCTTTAGAAAACCACAGTTCTACTGGAAAGTGCTGTTCTGACATTTGAAAATATTTTTAAAAGATGACATGAGCCATCATTAATGATCTTTTCACTAGTCTCTCCTCCCACACAATTCCCTCTAAATAAAACTTAGATCACAAAAACCAAAGGAAATCCAATACCATACATGATTACAACTTAATATCTAACACATTTCTTGTCTTTGCTCCTATAAAAAAATCTGTATTACAAAAGATAAAGAATAAGACCAAAGTCTCGTTTATATATGGTAATTTATAAATGCAATATTAAAATGAACATACAGCAAAACATTAATGAGTCATTATAAGTTGAAGAATACTAACCTAAATTATTAAAGTTCGAATTCTTACAGAATTTTTTTAAGTGTTTTTCCCTCCCACCCCTCCTCTCCCTCGTAACAATCAAAGATCGTTTCTTTCTGTGTGTAAAACTTTTCATGTGTTTTTATAGTAGTGGTCTCATATTTTTGTGATTGACTTATTTCACTCAGCATAATGCCCTCCAGATTCATCCACGTTGTGAGATGCTTCACAGATTCATCATTGTTCTTTATCTTTGCTTAGTATTCCATTGTGTGTATGTACCATAGTTTGTTTACCCAGTCATCTGTTGATGGGCACCTAGTTTGTTTCCATCTTTTTGCTGCTGTGAACAATGCTGCAGTGAACATGGATGTGCATGTGTCTATTCCTGTGACCACTCTTATTTCTGTAGGATATATTCCTAGGAGTGGGAATGCTGGTTCATATGGTGTTTCTATTTCTAGCTTTTTATGGACGTGCCATAACATTTTCCAAATTGATTGTACCATTTTGCATTCCCACCAGCAGTGCATAAGAGCACCAATCTCCCCACAGCCTCTCCAACATTTGTTATTTTCTGTTTTTTTGACTCATGCCAGTAAGGCTGGGTGAGATGGTTTCTTAGTGTGGTTTTGATTTGCATTTCTGTAATGGCTATTGAGAATTGACTCGACGGCACTGGGTTTTTGGTTTTAATGGCTACTGATCTTGAGAATTTCATGTATCTATTAGCAGCTTGAATGTCTTCTTTGGTGATGTGTCTGTTCATACCCTTTGCCCATTTTTTAATTGGATTATTTGTCTTTTTGTTGTACAGGTGTCAAATTTTCCTGTAGATTTTAGAGATTAGGCCTTTGTAGGATTTGTCATAGCCCAAAATTTTTCCCAGTCTGTATGCTCTCTTTTTACTCTTTTGGTGGAGTCTTCTGATGAGCAAAAGGTGTTTAATTTTTAGAAAATTCCAGCTTATCTTCTAGTGTTTCTGTATTGTTAGTTATGGTTTGTATCCTGTTAATACTGTGTATTAGGGTATCTAGCAGGAAGCTATTTTTTCTTCTATGACCTCTATAGTTTTTGGTTTATATTTAGATATGAGTCAGAATCGACTCGATGGCAGTGGGTTTAATCCATTTTGAATTAGTTTTTGTGTATGGTGTGAAGTATGGGTCCTGTTTCATTTTTTTGCAGAGGGACATCCAGTTTTGACAGCACCATTTTTTAAAAAAGTTGTCTTCCCCCACTTGATGGACTTTAGGCTTCTGTCGAAAATCAGGTGACCATAGGTGGGTGGATTTATACTTGGGTTCTCAATTGTGTTTCATTGGTCAATGTATCTGTCAATGTAACAGTATCAGGCTGTTTTGACTTCTGTAGCTGTATAGCAGATTCTGAGGTCAGGTAGTGTTAGTCTTCCCACTTTATTCTCCTTCTTCAATACTGCTTTACTGAGGAGGTGGAGCCAAGATGACAGATTAGACAGATACTTCCAGCGAGCCCTCTTACAACAAAGACCCAAAAAAACAAGTGAAATGAGTATATTTATGACAAGCTAGGAACCCTGAACATCAAAGGCAAGCTTAGAAAATGAACTGAGGGGTAGGGGGAGGAAGAGATGGTTCAGAAGTGGAGAGGAATTACTGGACCTGAATTGTGGGGAGCCTTCAGGCACCATTCCCCAGGAGCAGCTGCGGTGGGCTGATACTAGCATTCGGCCACAGTTTCCTCAGGGAGAAGCAGCCAGCCACAAAGCCTACTCACACCTCTGGAACCAGAGAAGAATGGCGCTTTCAGCAAAAGCTAAGTATTTGCATATATTTCACTGTGACCCCGCCCCCAAGCCGGCCGCAGTGGCTATTGATTTCCCTGGGCCTGAGATAGGCCCTGTTGAGGACCTAGAGCCATCCTCCCAGCCTTGGAGAAGGAATAAATTTGCAATTGAGGGAAAAGATAATTTGCCAGCTCTACTAACTGGGGGAGCTCAGGGCAGAAGCAGCTCCTGTCCAGGCATAAACGGTGCATGGACTTTGAGTAACTTTCCCCTCTGCATGGACCTGTGTGGGCCTATTTCAGGAGAACAGGCCCTTGTTGGCAGACTCCAACCATTTCAGCTGTGCAGCAGAGAGGTGGGCGGTTGATGTTTGACATTGCTTTGCCTATTAAACAGGGTCCTCACCTACCCACATCAGAGGCCTAAGGACTGGTGGCTCCAATCAGGTCACCCAGCCACCTGTGACAGGGGCCCAAGGATAACTGGTACCTCCCAGTCCTTACAACCAAAAAATTTGGGTGCCAATGGTCTGTCTGCAGAACCCACCCACCTGTACACTCTAGCAAACAGGGACATGCTTTCCTAAGAGACATGTGGGGGATGATTCTCAGCCCCCTGCCTTGTTTAGAGCGTGACTCCCAGCTGTAACCAAGTACTGGTACCTAGACCAATCACACCTGCCCCTCTAAAACTGTAGTACAGAGCCTGTACCACACACTTGATGATCAGCTACCTGGACACCTAAGCTGAATTCACACAAGAAAAGTGAATAGACTCCTAGACTTATATACCTGATAACAGCGCTAGCCATCTGGGTACAAGACGTCAGAGCTCCAAAGGTGAAAATAATCAAGCTACCTCACTCAAGCAACCCACTTGAGCATATCAAAACAAAACAAAGCAAGAAGCTACAACACAGCAAGCAAACATAAAATAAACTAATACAATAACATAGATGGCTCAAAGACAACAGTCAATATTAAGTCTTATAAAGAAACAGACCATAATCACCTCAAGAAGCTCTCAAAATAAAGAATCAAGGAATCTTCTAGATGAAAGTGCCTTCCTGGAATTACCAGAGCCAGAATACAAAAGATTAATACATAGAACCCTTCAAAATATCAGGAAGGAAATGCGGTAATACGAAGAACAAGCTAAAGAACACACAGATAAAGCAACTGAAAAAATTAAAAAGATTATTCAGGAACATAATGGAAATTTTAATAGGCTGGAAAAATCCATAGACAGAGCAATCAGAAATTCAGAAGATTAACAATAAAATTACAGAAGTAGACAACTCAATAGAAAGTCAGAGGAGCAGAATTGAGCAAATTGAAGGCAGAATTTCTGAACTTGAAGATAAAGTACATGGCACTAATATATTTGAAGAAAGATCAGATAAAAGAATTTAAAAATATATAGAAATCTTAAGAATCATGTGGGACTTGATCAAGAGAAATAACCTACGAGTGATTGGAGTACCAGAACAGGAAGGTGTAACAGAAAATACAGAGAGAATTGTTGAAGATTTGTTGGCAGAAAACTTCCCTGATATCGTGAAAGATGAGAAGATATATATCCAAGATACTCATCAAACTCCACATAAAGTAGATGTTAAAAGAATGTCACCAAGACATATTAAAATCAATCTTGCCAAAACCAAAGATAAAGAGACAATTATAAGAGCAGCTAGGGATAAACGAAAAGTCACTTACAAAGGAGAGTTAATAAGAATAAGCTCGGACTACTTGGCAGAAACCATGCTGGCAAGAAGGCAATTGGATGACTTATATAAAAAATTGAAGGAAAAAAATTGCCGGCCAAGAATCTTATATTCAGCAAAACTGTCTCTCAAATATGAAGGTGAAATTGGACATTTCCAGATAAACAGAAGTTTAGGGAATTTGTAAACACCAAACCAAAACTATAAGAAATATTAAAGGGAGTTTTTTTTTGGTTAGAAAATCTATAATACCAGGTATCAACCCAAGATTAGAACACTGCGCAATGCAATCAGAAATCAACCCAGACAGGGAAATCACAAAAATAAAAAAATGCTCAAGACAGGGAAATAGTAATGTTAATATGTAAAAGAAGACAACATTAAAACAATAAAGAGGGACTAAGAAATGTAGTTATAGATCTTCCATATGGACAGGAAGGCAAGGTGATACAAAGAAATAAAAGTTAGGTTTAAATTTAGAAAAATAGGGGTAAATAATAAGGTAACCACAAAGGAGACAAACTATCCTACACATCAAAATAAAATACAAGAAAAAAAGAGACTCAGCAGAAACAAAATCAACAACAACAAATATGAGGAAAGGACCACATACAAAGATAATCTACTCAGCATGTAAAAGGCAGAAAGAAATTGTCAACTGCACAAAAAAAGACATCAAAATGATAGCACTAAATTCATACCTATCCATAATTATGCTGAATGTAAATGGACTACGTGCACCAAGAAAGAGACAAAGAGTGATAGAATGGATTTGAAAACATGATCCATCTATATGCTGCCTACAAGAGACACACCTTAGACTTAGAGACACAAACAAACTAAAACTCAAAGGATAGAAAAAAATATATCAAGCAAACAACAATCAAAAAAGAGCAGGAGTGCCAATATTAATTTCTGACAAAATAGACTTTAAAGTTAAATCCATCATAAAGAACAAGGAAGAACACTACATAATGATTTAAGGGACAATAATATAACCATATTAAATATTTATGCATCCAATGACAGGGCTCCAAGATACATAAAACAAACTCTATCAGCATTGAAAAGTGAGACAGACAGCTCCACAATAATAGTAGGAGACTTCAACACACCACTTTCGGTGAAGGCCAGGACATCCAGAAAAAAGCTCAATAAAGACACAGAAGATCTAAATGCCACAATCAACCAACTTGTCCTCATAGACATAAACAGAACACTCCACCAAACAGCAGCCATGTATACTTTCTTTTCCAGTGCACATGGAACATTCTTTAGAATAGACCACATATTAGGTCATAAAGCAAGCCTTAGCAGATTCCAAAACACTGAAATATTACAAAGCATCTTCTCTGACCATAAGGCCATAAAAGTGGAAATCAATAACAGAAAAAGCACAGAAAATAAATCAAGCACTTGGAAACTGAACAATGCCCTGCTCAAAAAAGACTGGATTATAGAAGACATTAAGGATGGAAAAAAGGCATTCATAGAATCCAATGAGAATGAAAACACTTCCTATCAGAACCTTTGGGACACAGCATAAACAGTGCTCAGAGGCCAATTTTATCAATAAATGCACACGTCCAAAAAGAAGAAAGGGCCAAAGTCAAAGACTTATCTCTACGACTTGAACAAATAGAAAGACAGCAACAAAAGAAACCTTCAGGCACCAGAAGAAAACAAATAATAAAATTAGAGCAGAACTAAATGTAATAAAAAACAGAAAAACAATTGAAAGAATTAACAAGACAAAAAGCTGGTTCTTTGAAAAAAATCAACAAAATTGATAAACCATTGGTCAAGCTGACAAAAGAAAAAGAGGATAGGAAGCAAATAACCCAAATAAGAAATGACATGGGCGATATTACAACAGACTCAACTGTAATTAAAACAATCATATCAGATTACTAAGAAAACTGTACAGTAACAAATGTGAAAACCTAGAAGAAATGGATGAATTCCAAGAAACACCTTACCTACCTAAACTAACACAAACAGAGGTAGAACAACTAAATAGACCGATAACAAAAGAAGAGATTGAAAAGGTAATCAAAAAACTCCCAACAACAACAAAAAAAAGCCCTGGCCCTGACGGCTTCACTGCAGAGTTCTACCAAACATTCAGAGAAGAGTTAACACCACTACTACTAAAGGTATTTCAGAGCATAGAAAAGGACGGAATACTCCCAAACTCATTCTATGAAGCCAGCGTATCCCTGATATCAAAACCAGGTAAAAACACCACAAAAAAAGTAAATTACAGGCCTGTATCCCTCCTCATAACTTAGATACAAAAATACTCAACAAAATTCTAGCCAATAGAATTCAACAACATATAAAAAAATAACTCACCATGACCAAGTGGGATTCATACCAGGTATGCAGGGATGGTTCAACATTAGAAAGACAATTAATATAATCCATCATATAAATAAAACAAAAGACAAGAATCACATGATTTTATCAATTGATGCAGAAAAGGCATTTGACAAAGTTCAACACCTATTCATGATAAAAACTCTCAGCAAAATAGGAATAGAAGGAAAATTCCTCAACATAATAAAGGGCATTAATACAAAGCCAACAGCCAACATCATCCTAAATGGAGAGAGCATGACAACATCCCCCTTGAGATCAGGAACCAGACAAGGATGCCCTTTATCACCACTCTTACTCAACATTGTGCTGGAGGTCCTAGCCAGAGCAATTAGGCTAGATAAAGAAATATAGCGCATCCAGATTTACAAGGAAGAAGTAAAAGTATCTCTATTTGCAGATGACATGATCTTATACACAGAAAGCCCTAAGGAATCCTCCAGAAAACTACTGAAACTAATAGAAGACTTCAGCGGAGTATTGGGATACAAGATAAACATACAAAAATCAGTTGGATTCCTCTACACCAACAAAAAGAACATCAAAGAGGAAACCACCAAATAAATACCGTTTACGGTAGCCCCAAGGAGATAAAATACTTAGGATTAAACCTTACCAGAGATGTAAAAAAACTTACAAAAACTACAAAACACTTCTGCAAGAAACCAAAAGAGACCTACATAAGTGGGAAAACATACCTGACATAGGAAGACTTAATATTATAAAAATGTCTATTCTACCAAAAGCGATCTATAGATTTAATGCAATTCTGATCCAAATTGCAATGACATTATTTAATGAGGTGGAGAAACAAATCACCAACTTCCTATGGAAGGGAAAGAGGTCCTGGGTAAGTAAACATTACCGAAAAAGAAAAACAAAGTGGGAGGCCTTACTTTGCCTGATTTTAGAACCTATTATACCACCACAGTAGTCAAAACAGTCTGGTACTGGTACAACAACAGATACATAGACCAATGGAACAGAATTGGAAATCCAGACATAAATCCATCCACATATAAACAGCTGATATTTGACAAAGGCCCCAAAGCAGTTAAATGGGGGAAAAGATAGCCTTTTTAACAAATGGTGCTGGAATAACTGGATATTCATCTGCAAAAAAATGAAACAAGACCCATACCTCAGACCATGCAGAAAAATGAGCTCAAAATGGATCAAAGACCTAAATATAAAATCTAAAATGATAAAGATCATGGAAGAAAAAATAGGGACAATGTTAGGAGCCCTAATACATGGCATAAACAGAATACAAAACATTACTAACAATGCAGAAGAGAAACTAGATAACTGGGAGCTCCTAAAAATGAAACACCTATGCTCATCCAAAGACTTCACCAAACGACTGAAAAGACCACCTACAGACGGGGAAAAAGCTTCTAGGTATGACATTTCCAGTCAGCGCCTGATCTCTAAAATCTACATGATATTGCAATAACTCAACTACAGAAAGACAAATAACCCAGTTAAAAAATGGACAAAGGATATGAACATACACTTCACTAAAGAAGACATTCAGGTAGCTAATATATACATGAGGAAATGCTCACGATCATTAGCCATTAGAGAAACGCAAATCAAAACTACAATAAGATTCCACCTCTCTCCAACAAGGCTGGTATTAATCCAAAAAACACAAAATAAAATGTGGGAGAGATTGTAGAGAGATTGGAACACTTCTACATTGCTGTTGGGGATGTAAAATGGTACAACCAGTTTGGAAATCAATTTGGTGCTTCCTTAAAAAGCTAGAAATAGAACTACCATACGATCCAGCAGTCCCACTCCTTGGAATATATCCTGGAGAAATAAGAGCCTTTACACGAACAGATATATGCACACCCATGTTCATTGCAGCACTGTTTATAACAGCAAAAAGATGGAAGCAACCAAGGTGCCCATCAATGGATGAATGGATAAATAAATTATGGTATATTCACACAATGGAATATTACCCATCAATAATGAACAGTGATGAATCTGTGAAACATTTCATAACATGGAGGAATCTGGAAGGCATTATGCTGAGTGAAATTAGTCAGTTGCAAAAGCATAAATATTGTATAAGACCACTATTATAAGAACTCGAGAAATCGTTTAAACAGAGAAGAAAATATTCTTTGATGGTTACGAGAGAGGGGAGGGAGGAAGGGTGGAAGAGAAGTATTCGCTAATTAGATAGTAGATAAGAACTACTTTAGGTGACAGGAAAGACAACACACAATGCAGGCGAGGTCAGCACAACTGGACTAAACCAAAAGCAAGAAGTTTCCTGAATAAACTGAAGGCTTCGAAGGCCAGCATAGCAGGGGCAGGGGTTTGGGGACCATGGTTTCAGGGGACATCTAAGTCAATTGGCATAATAAAATCTATCAAGAAAATATTCTGCATCCCACTTTGGAGAGTGGTGTCTGGGGTCTTAAACGCTAGCAAGCAGCCATCTAAGATGCATCAATTGGTCTCAATGTACCTCGATCAAAGGAGAATGAAGAACACCAAAGACACAAGGTAATTATGAGCCCAAGAGACAGAAAGGGCCGCATAAACCAGAGACTACATCAGCCTGAGACCAGAAGAGCTAGTTGGTGCCCGGCTACAACCGATGACTGCCCTGACAGGGAACACAACAAAGAACCCCTGAGGGAGCAGGAGAGGACCAGACTTAATGGTCTGACTGAGACTAGAAGGACCCTGGTGGTCATGGCCCCCAGACCTTCTGTTGGCCCAGGACAGGAACCTTCCCAAAGCCAACTCTTCAGACAGGGATTGGACTGGGCAATGGGATGGAGAGGGATGCTGGTGAGGAGTGACCTTCTTGGATCAGGTGGACACTTGAGATTATGTTGACATTTCCTGTCTGGAGGGGAGATGAGAGGGTAGAGGGGGTTAGAAGCTGGTGAAATGGACATGAAAAGAGAGAGTGGAGGGAGGGAGCGGGCTGTCTCATTCGGGGAGAGCAATTCGGAGTATGTAGCAAGGTGTATATAAGTTTATGTGTGAGAGACTGATTTGATTTGTAAACTTTCACTTAAAACACAATAAAAATTAAAAAAAAAAAAAAAAAGCGCTTTACTTATCCAGGGCCTCTTTCCTCTTCATATAAAGTTAACGATCAGTTTTTCTGTATCTTTAAAGAATGTTGTTGGTATTTGAATGGGGATTGCGTTGTATTTGTAGATTGCTTTGGATAAATCCGACTCATACATATAGGGTTGATATGAGTTGCAATCGCCTTGAGAACAATGGGTTTGGAAACCTTGGTGACCTAGTGGTTAACAGTTTGGCTGCTAACTCTAAGGTCGGCAGTTCAGATCCACCAGGTGCTCCTCAGAAACAGGGCAATTTTACTCTGTCCTATAGGGTCGCTACGAGTTGGAATCATCTCAATGGAACTGGTTTGGTTTTTTGGTTTTGGGTAGAATTGACATTTTCACAACGTTGAGTCTACCTATCCATGAGCATGGTATGTTTTTCCATTTATGTAGGTCTGTTTTAGTTTCTTGCAGTAGTGTTTTATAGTTTTCTTTGTATAAGCCTTTTATACCCCTGGTTAGATTTATTCGGTAAGTAATCTATTTTTTTAGGGGCTATTATCAATGGTATTGTCTTCCTGATTTCCTTTTCGTAGTTCTCTGTGTTGGTGTACAGGATTCCAACTGATTTTTGTATGTTTATCTTGAATCTTGCTACTCTCCTTAATCTTTCTATTAGCTCCAGTAGTTTTAACCTGGAGTTTTTTGAGTTTTCTACGGATAGTATCATATCACCCACAAATAGGGACAGTTTTACTTTTTCCTTACCAATTTGGATGCCCTTTATTTCTTCTTCATGCCTTATTGCTCTAGCTAGGACTTCCAGCACAATGTTAAATAGGAGTGTGATAAAGGGCACCCTTGTCTTATTCCTGTTCTCAAGGGGAATGTTTTCAGCCTCTCTCAATCAAGAATTATTTTGGCTGTTGATTTCGTATAGATGGTCTTTATTAGGTTGAGGAATTTCCCTTCTATACCTATTTTATTGAGAGTTTTTTTTTTTTTTTAAATCAGGAATTGGTGTTGGACTTTGTTGAACACCTTTTCTGCATCGATTGAGATGCTCGTGTGATTCTTTTATTTTATCTTTTTGGTAGATTATGTTGATTGAGTTTCTAACGTTGAAGCATCCTTGCCTACCTGGTATGACTCCCACTTGGTTATGGAGTTGTTTTTTTGTTTTTTTTAGATGATGTTGAATTCTATTGGCTAGAATTTTGTTGGGAATTTTTGAACCTATATTCCTGAGAGATATTGTTTTAGAATTGTCTTTTTTTTTGTGGTGTCTGCCTGGTTTAGGTATCAGGGTTATTTTGGCTTCATAGAATGAACTTGGAAGTATCTCTTCTTTTCTATGTTCTGAAATAGTTTGAGTAGTTCTGGCATAAGCTCTTCTCTGAATATTTGGTAGAATTCTCCACTGAAGCCATTTGGGCCAGGGTTTTTGTTGTTGGGAGTTTCTTTAATTATCTTTTCAATCTCTTGTTATAGGTCTGTTTAGATTTTCAACTTCAGTTTGCGTTAGTTTGTGTAGGTAGTGTGTTTCTAGATATGTATCCGTTTCCTCAAGGTTTTCAGATATTACAGAATATTTTGAAAAACTATGTTACTATAATAGTTTTAAAGATGTTACATTTAAACAAGAATGTTGTTACACAGTAAAGATTTTAAGGCTCTTGAATGGGTGAATAATTTTTCAAAATATGATAGATAAATGGGTGTTTTAAATTTCATTAAATGCAATTTTTTTCAATCTTCACTTTAATCTTTTACTTAATAATCCTATGCTTTCTTCATGATAATGCAAGTAAACTTAATCACAGACTGTATGAATTAGGAATAAATTCTGAATCGAGTAGATCCAAAACGATATTTTATACTCCATAGTTACAATTCATTACTTATAACATGGTGGTTCCCACGAACATGATTGCAACTTTTAATTATTCTTCATTATTTCATATGTATTTTGAAAGAAATTTAGATGATTATCTTCTTAAGATTGTTTAGGTTTAGTCCCCTCCCATGCTTCCATCAGTTTGTTGTACTGTGGGAGCTTGTGTGTTATTGTGACGGTGGAAGCTATGCCACTGGTATTCAAATACCAGCAGGGTCACACATGGTGGATAGGTTTCAGTTGAGCTTTGAGACTAAAACAGACTGAGAAGAAGGATCTGGCAGGTCTAGTTCTGAAAAGAATTAGCCAGTGAAAACCTTATGGTGGAACGAAAGATATCATTGCTGATGTCAGATGGATCTTGGTTGAAAGCAGAGAATACCAGAAAGATATCTACCTGTGTTTTATTGACTATGTTAAGGCACCTGACTTTGTGGATCATAACAAATTATGGATAACATTGCAAGGAATGAGAATTCAGGAGCACTTAATCTTGCAAACACTTAATATTGCTCAGGGGGAACTTGTACATAGATGAAAAGGCAGTCATTGGAACAGAACAAGGGGATACTGTCTGTTTTAAAATCAGGAAAAGTGTGCTTCAGGGTTGTATCCTTTCACCATTTTTATTCAATCTGTATGCTGAGCAAATAATCTGAGAAACTGCACTATATGAAGAAGAATGGGGCATCAGCATTGGAGGAAGACTTATTAACAACCTGTGATATGCAGACCGCATAACCTTGTTTTTGGAAAGCAAAGAAGACTTGAAGCACTTACTGATGAAGATCAAAGACTGCAGCCTACAGTATGAATTACACTTCAACATAAAGAAAACACAAATCCTCACAACTGGACCAATAAGCAACATCATGATAAACAGAGGAAATATTGACGTTGTCAAGGATTTCATTTTACTCGGATCCACAATCAACACCCATGGAAGTGGCAGTCAAGAAATCAAACGATGCATTGCATTGGGTAAACCTGTTGCGAAAGACCTCTTTAAAGTGTTAAAAAGCAAAGATGTCACCTTGAAGATAAAGGTGCGCCTGATCCAAGACTTGATGTTTTCAATCTCTTCATATGCATGGGAAAGCAGGGCAATGAATATGGAAGACTGAAGAAGATTTTACACCTATAAAATATGGTTTTGGCAAAAAATATTAAATATACCATGGATTGCCAAAAGAATGAACAAATCTGTCTTGGAAGAAGTACAACCAGAATGCTCCTCGGAAGCAAGGATGGCAAGACTTTGTCTCACATACTTTGGACATGTTATCTGGAGATCCCAGTCCCTAGAGAGGGACATCATGCTTTGTAAAGTAGAGGCTCAGCAAAAAAAAAAAAGGAAGGCCCTCAATGAGATGGATTGACACATGTCTTCAACAATGGGCTCAAGCATAACAAGGATGGTCAGTGTGTCACAGTACCAGGAAGTGTTTCATTCTCTTGTAGATAGGGTCGCTATGAGTCAGAACTAACTCGACGGGACCTAACAACAACAATAATGATATTCAGGGACTTAAATATAAAGACATAACAAGTGAATATATGGGGAATCTTAGAATATATAACATCTTTTTTTAAAAAGTGGAAATTTGCAATCTAATAAGTACAATAACATGAAATAAACACCTTATTGAATAAGCCTTAGCAACAGATTGGATGTGGAAGAAAGACCATTAAGCTTGTAGATGGACGGATCAATAGACATTATCCAAACTGAAGGACAGAGAAAAAAAGATTGAAAATAATGAACAAAGCCTCAGTGACCTATGCGAACATATCAAGGAGAATTGGGAAAAGCAAGTTGTAGAGAAAACTTATTTGAAAATAAAATAGTGAGATTTTCATAAATTTAGTGAAAATATCAACCTATAAAAAGACCCAGGAAAATCAGCAAAGCCCCCAAAAATATAGGTACAAAAGAAATCTAACCTAGTCACACCATAGTTAAACTGCTGATGACCAAAAAGGAAGAATAAAATCTTAAAACCACCCAGAGAAAAGATATGCTATAATCAACATATTGCAGAAGAACAACAAAGAGAGTAATAATTGACTTAACATCAAAACAATTGAAGCCAGAAAACAATTAAATGACATCTTTAAAGGTGCTGAAATAAAAACTGTCAACTAAGAATTCAGTTTAATACATAAATATCCTTTGAAATTTATGGTGAAATAAAGACAATTTTAGATTTAAAACAAAAAGCAGAGGTTATACTTCACCAGCAGAATGAACTTCAAGAAATGCTAAAAATTTATATACAGAAATTTATGAAGACTACCGGAAATGGTAAACACGTGAGTAAAATATTCAACTATTTTTATCTATAAAGTATTATGAATAATATTAATCAAAAATATAATTATGGAATTTTAGATTTAAATACTTTTATTAGGTAAGAATAAAATGCTAAAAATTGATAATCTAAGTTTCCATCTTAAGGTTGATAAAGAAAAAGCAAAATTCAATTTGAGAAGTAAAAGAACGAAAATCATAAAAGTAAAAATCAATGAAAGAGAAAACAACAAAGAAAAGTTAACAAAAATGGTTCTTTTAAAAGATTAATAAAATTGCTAACCCTTAGCAAGACTGGTCAAGGAAGCAAAGGAGAGAAAACACAAATTACTAACATTAGAAATAAAATCAAGGATATCTCTAAGTTCCAGTGGATATTAAAATGGTAATAATAGAACATTAAAACAAGGTTATGCCAATAATTTTGTAATCTTTCATGAAATAGACATATTATTTGAAAACAAAGCTTATCAAAACTGACAAAAGATAACATAGAAACCTTAAAGTCCTTAATCGTTTATGGAAATTTAATATATACTTCAAAACCTTCTCATGACAGACTCGAAGCCTGAATGGCTTCATTGGTAAATTCTACCTAACTTTTGAGGAAAAAATGACATCAATCCTATTCAAATTCTTTCAGAAAAGAGAGTAGGGAAAGCTTAAGAACTCATTTTAGGAGTCGAAAATAACACTGAATCCAAATGCCCATAATGAATATCAATGTTAAAATTTTTAATAAAATATTAGCTAAATAAACCCATAAATATATAAATAGCATAATACCTCATAATCAAGTGTGATTTATTCCAGGAATAAAACATCAGCTAAATATTCAAATTACATTAAAAAAACAAAATGTAATTTATTTTTAGATTCTCCTTAATATACTTCATCACATTGAGAGAACAAAGAGCTGGGTTTTTTGTCTTTTTGTTGATACCAAAGAAGAAATACAAATGGTCAGTGAGCACATGAAAAGATGCTCAATGTCATTAGTCTTTGTAACAATTAACCAAAACCAAAACAAAACCCACTGCCATCGAGTCAATTCCGACTCACACCAACCCTATAGGACAGAGTAGAACCGCCGGCTAGAGTTCCCAAGAAGTGCCTGGTGGATTCGAACTGCCGACCTCTTGGTTAGCACCCGTAGCACTTAACCACTGCGCCACCAGGGTTTCCAAAAGAAAAGGTGCCATTAATTCAGTTCCAACTCATAGCAACCCAATGTATAACAGATTGAAACATTGCCTGGTCCTGTACCATCCTCACTATCGTTATTATGCTTGAGCACATTTTTGCAGCCACTATGTCAGGAACATTTTTTATGTCAGGAACTGATCCCTCCTAATAAAATGTCCAAAGTGTGTGGAACATAGTCTCACCATCCTTGCTTCTAAGGAGCATTCTGGTTTTACTTGTTTCAAGACAGATTTATTTGTTCTTTTGCTAGTACATATATATTAAATATTCTTTGCCAACACCACAATTCAAAGGCATCAATTCTTCTTCAGTCTTCCTTATTCATTGTCCAGGTTTCGCATGCATATGATGCCATTGAAAACACAATGGTTGGGATCAGGCACACCTTAGTCTTCAAGGTGACAAATTGCTTTTTAATACTTTAAAGAGGTCTTTTGCTGAAGATTTGCCCAACGCAATGCATTCTTTGATTTCTCGACTGCTGAACGCAATGGTTGTTGATTGTGGATCTAAGTAGATTGAAATCCTTGACAACTTCAATGTTTTCTCTGTTTATCATGATGTTGGTCATTGGTCCAGTTGTGAGGATTTTTGTTTTCTTTATGTTGAGGTGCAATCCATACTGAAGGCTGTGGTCTTTGATCTTCATTAGTAAGTGCTTCAAGTCCTCTTCACTTTCAGCAAGCAAGGCTGTGTCATCTGCATATTGCGGGTTGTTAATGAATCTTTCTCCAATGCTGGTGCTCTGTTCTTCATATAGCTCAGCTTGAATTATTTGTTCAGCATACAGATTGAATACATATGGTGAAAGGATACAATACTGACACACACCTATCCTGATTTTAAACCACTCAGTATTCCCTTGTTCTGTTCCAAAAACTACCTCTTGATCTCTGTACAGGTTCCTCATAAGCACAAGTGTTCCTGAATTCCCGTTCTTTGCAATGTTATGCATAATTTGTTATGATCCACGCAGTCAAATGCCTTTGCATAATCAATAAAACAGAGGTAAACATATTTCTGGTATTCTCTGCTTTTAACCAGGATCCATCTGACATCAGCATTGATATCCCTGGTTCCACATCCTCTTCTGAATCCAGCTTGAATTTCTAACAGTTCCCTGTTGATGTACTGCTGCAACAGCTTTTGATCTTCAGCAAAATTTTCCTTACATATGATATTAATGATATTGTTCAATAATTTCCACACTCAGTTGGATTACCTTTCTTTGGAATAGGTATAAATATGGATCTCTTCAGTCAGTTGGCCAGGTAGCTGTCTTTCAAATTTCTTGGCACAGACAAGGGAGCACTTCCAGCACTACGTCCTTTTGTTGAAACATCTCAATTGGTATTCCATCAATTCTTGAAGCCTTGTTTTTCATCAATGCTTTTTATATAGCTTGGATCTCTTTCCTTCAACACCACTGGTTCCTGATCATATGGTATCTCCGGAAATGGATGAACATTGACCGATTCTTTTTGGTATACTGAATCTGTGCATTTCTCCCATCTTTTTTTTTTTTTGTTGTTGATGCTTCCTGTGTCATTTAACATTTTCCCCATGGAATCCTTCAATATTGCAATTCAAGGCTTGAATTTTTCCTTTGGTTCTTTCAGCATGAGAAATGCTGAGCATGTTCTTTCTCTTTGGTTTTCTATATCCAGGTCTTTGCATATTTCATTATAATAGTTTACTTTGTTTTCTTAAGATGCCCTGTGAAATCTCTTGTTCAGTTCTTTTACTTCATCATTTCTTCCATTAGTCATTAGGAAAATGCAAATCAAAACCACAATGAAATATTACTTCAAGCACACAAAGATGGTTATTATTTGAAAAACACAAAACTAGTGTTGGTGAGGATGTGGCGAAATTGGAACCTTCATCCATTGATGGTGGGATTGTAAAACGGTACGGTCGCTGTGGATAACAGTCTGGCAATTCCTCAAAAATGTAAACATAGAATTACCTTATGATCCAGTAATTTCACTTCTAGGTACATACTCCAAAGAATTGAAAGCAATAGCAGAATTGGATACATTTACACCAATGTTCATTAAAGCACTATCCACAATAGCCAAAAGATGGAAACAATCTAAATGTTCATCAAAAGAAAAATGGATAAACAAAATGTGTTATATCCATACAATGAAATTTATTCAGCCATAAAGAGAAATGAAGTACTGATGTATGCTGCAACATGGATGAAACTTAAAAACATCACGATGAATGAACTAAGTCAGTTACAGAAGGACAAATATTTTATGATTCTACCTTTATTAAACATCTAGAATAGGCAATTGCATACAGACTGTGATGGTTAATGTGTGTCAACTTGGCTGAGCCATGATTCTCTGGTTTGGCATTTATGATGTAATTTGGCAGTCGTATGATGTTGTGATCACTTCCATGATGAGGTTTGATATAACGTGATCACCTCCATGATGGGATCTGCTGTGAGTAGCCAATTTGTTGAAAGGGAGTGTTCCTTGCATGTGTGGCCTGCATCAAATATAAGTGGACGTTCTGGTACGGTTCCTGGGCTTTTGCTTGCTCTAAATCCTGCAGATAGCTCCTGTTCATCAGACCTCTGGTTCTTGGGACTTCAGCTAGCAGTTTACCTGCGGTCTTGCCTGCTGATCTTGGGATTCATTGATCTTGCAGCCTGTGAGCAAGAGCCCTGCTTACTGACCTACCGATTTTGGGTCCAACAGACCCTGCAGCTACGTGAATCTGGAGAAGCCTCTATCCTGACACACAGACTTCAGACATTCCAGCCTCTACAACCATGTAAGCCATTTCCTTGATATAAATCTCTCTATATATTTATATGCTTTACTGGTTTTGTGTCTCTAGAGAACCCAGCCTAAGACTTTTGGTACCAAGAGTGGTTCTAGAGAAACAAAATTGTAAGGATGAGTTTTCTAAATTTGTTCTTAAGTCTGGTTAGTCTTAAATATGTTGATGACTCTGCTTCCAGTAGTAAAGTGGGCACTGCTAATCCATGGTGTGGGTGGCAATACAAGTATGCAAAATATCACCACCAACAGACCAGGTATTGGTGAAAATCAAGGTTCTGGATGATTGCTTTTGTGATATCTTACCACAGTTTTGTCATGATGACAAGTATAAGGAAGCTGTTTGGTTGGTCCTACTTTCACTAGGCATACTGGTAAAAGAAACAGATGTGCTCAGGGCTTCAGAATCAAAGCTCGAGTGCTGCATAAATGAACTCAAAGTTTCTCACTTGTGCCTTGAAAGAAAGCCTTATTTCTTGTAGTAACAGAGCTGATATTGCTGAAAACTAAACCCAGAGTCTTATGACAAGAATGGCTGAATTACAATACCAACTCAATTGCCATCTTTGAGAGGTGTCTGAAGTGACAGTGAGGGCATTTATTGGGAAGAAATAGGATCCTGAAACTTGGAATGGGGACATATGGAAAGATAATCAGGAATCTGGAGACACTGAGCCCCTAAATTCCACTGAATTGTTCCTGCCAACAGAAACAGGCCTCTCACTTCAGTCTGAAGAAATTACTTCATGTTTGTCTGCTAAATCACCCTCCCCAGTAAAACCATTAGCTCCTCCACCCCCATCTAATGAAAGTGACCCAGGTGCCTCTAAAGAAAGTGACCCAGGTGCCTGAGTCATTGCCTGAAGCAACGCCTGAAGCAGATGCTTAACAAGACAATGCTGAATGTTCTCAAAACACTTTCCTACTACTGATTTTGGCCATCTAGCCTTATAACTAGACTTCAGTCCCAGTAAGCCCCAAAAGGTGAAGTACAAAGTGTGACCCAGGAGGAGATATGCTATACTCCAAAAGAACTGCTTGACTTTTCTAATATTTACAAACAGAAACCTGGGGAATATGTGTGGGAATGGCTATTAAGGGTGTGGGGTAATGGTGCAAGGAACATAAAGGTGGATCAGTCTAAGTTTATTGATATGAGTGCACTAAGCACAGATCCTTCATTCAATATTTCAGCTTGAGAAGTTAGGAAAAGATCTAATAGTTTATTTGGTTGGGTTGCTGAAGCATGGCCTACACTAAACCAAGGTGAAGTATCAGACCTGTCTTGGTGTACTGTAGAAGAAGGTAGAAGGTATTTAAAGACTTAGGGAGATTGGCATGCTAGAGTGGATTTATCAGGTAAGACCCACAGGCCCACATATGGAGTTCCCAGAAGACACACCTTTAACCACACCTATGAGGAACAAATTTGTGAAGGGAGCCCCAGCATCCTTGAAGACTGCTGTGATTGCTATTTTATGTAAATCAGATTTGACAGTGGGAACTGCCCTAACTGAATTGACACTTAACCACAATGGGGCTGCTTGCACTCCATGGTAGTAGGGGCCAAGTAGCTACACTCGATGGATAAAGACAATATGGGCATGGTTACAGTAATGGAGAGCAAAGTCAGAGCAGTAATCAGAGTAGTCTGACTCATGTGGGTTTATGGTGTTGGCTACTTAGTCATGGTGTCCCTAGGAGTGAAATAGATAAGAAATCTACTAAATATTTACTTCATCCATACAAACATGAATTCTGGGTCAGGTCAACAGCAGTCTAACTTGAATCACCAGAACAGAGAGTCATAGTCCCTCAATCAATTCCCAGACTTGAACGAGTTGAAAGACTCACAACCCCTTGAATGAAGGGGAGGCCAGGTTCCCTTGAGGAAGGACTCCAATACACTGCCAAAAACTTATACTGTTAATCTTTCTCCCAGGCTTCCTCAAAGGGATCTAAGGCATTTTATGAGAGTGACTGTTCATTTGGGGAAAGAAAATAATCAAGCTTTTCAGGGATTACTGGATACTGTCTCTGAACTAACACTAATTCCAGGAGACCCAAAAGATCACCGTGGCCCACCAGCAGAGTGGGAGCTATGGAGATCAGGTTATTATTGGAGTCTTAGCTCATGTCCATTTCACTGTAGGTCCAGTGGGTCCCCGAACCCATCCTGTAGTGATTTCTCCAGTTCCAGAATGAATAATTGGCACAGATGTACTCAGCAACTGGCTGAACCCACACCCTGGGTTCCTGACAAATGCAGTAAGGGCTATTATGGTAGGAAAAGCCAAGTGGAAGCCATTAGAACTGCCACTACCTAGGAAAATAGTAAACCAAAAGCAATGCCTCATTCCTGGAGGGATTGCAGAGATACCTGCCACTATCAAGGACTTGAAGGATGCAGGGGTGTGATTTCCACCACAACCCCGTTTAACTCACCTATCTGGCCTGTGCAAAAAACAGATGGATCTTGGAGAATGACAGTAGATTATCAAAAACTTAACCAGGTGGTGACTGCAGTCACAGCTACTGTTCCAGATGTAGTTTCATTGCTTGAGCAAATTAATACCTCTCCTGGTATCTGGTGTGTGGCTATTGATCTGGCTGATGCCTTTTTTTCCTTTATCTGTTTCAAAGGACCATCAGAAGGAGTTTAATTTCAGCTGGCAAGGCCAGCAATATACCTTCAGTTTCCTACCTCAGAGCTACATCAACTCTCCAGCCCTGTGTCATAATTTAGCCTGAGGAGCGCTTTACCACCTTTCCCCTTCACAAGACTTCACACTGGTCCATTACATTGCTGACATTATGCTGATTGGACCTAGTAAGGAAGAAGTGTCAATGGCATATTACTTATTGGTAAAACATTTGCGTGCTGGGGGTGGGAAATTAATCCTATGAAAATTCAGGCACCTTCCTTCCTCCTCAGTAAAATTTCTAGGGACCCAGTGGTGTAGGGCATGTTGAGATATTCATTCTAAGGTGAAGGATAAGTTATCGCATCTGGCTCCTCCCACAACTAAAAAGGAAGCACAACTCCTAGTGGGCCTTTTTGGATTTCGGGGGCAACATATCCCTCCTTTGGGTTTGCTGCTCTGGCCCATTTATCAAGTGACTCAAAAAGTTGCTAGTTTTGAGTGGGGCCCAGAACAAGAGAAGGCTCTACAACAGGTTCGGCTTGCTGTACAAGCTGCTCTGTCACTTGGACCATATGATCTGGCTGATCCTATGGTACTTGAAGTGTCAGGGGCAGAGAGAGATTCTGTTTGGAGTCTCTAGGCAGGCCCCTATTGGTAAATTAAAAATCCAAAGGGTTTGTGATTTACCAAGAGGGGATTTTGGAGCAAAGCCCTGCCATCCTCTGCAGATAACTACTCTCCTTTTGAGAAACAGCTTTTGGCTTGTTACTGGGCCTTAGTGAAGACTGAATGCTTAGCCACGGGACACCAAGTCACCATGAGGCCTGAGCTGCAGTATAACTGGTTGTTCACTTTGCTTGGAAGGAGAAATGGCCATATGTCTGATTGTATACTCAGTCATAGGCTGTGCCTGGATGGTCAGGGACTTGGAAGGAAAATGATAGGAAAACTGGAGACAAGGATTTATGGGGAAGAGATATGTGGACACAGATCTCTGAATGGGCCAAAGAAATGAAGATATTTGTGTCTTATGTGAATGTTCACCAAAGGGTGACCTCATCATAGGAGGATTTTAACAATCAAGTGGATAGGATGATGTGTTCTGTGGAAACCAGTTATCCTCTTTCCCCAGCTTCTCCAGTCATTGTTCAATGGGCTCATGAACAAAGTGGCCATGGCAGCAGGGAAGGAGGTTATGGATGGGCCCAGCAACATGGACTTCCACTCACCAAGGCTGATTTGGCTACAGCCACCTTTGAGTGTCCAGTCTACCAGCAGTGGAGACTGACACTGGATACCCAATATGGAACCATCCCTCAAGGTGATCATCCAGCAACCTGGTGGCAGGTTGATTACCTTGGACCACATCCATCATGAAAAGGGCAGCCTTTTGTTCTTACTGGAATAGGCATTCTGGGTATGGATTTGTCTTCCCTGTGTGCAATGCTTCTGCCAAAACTACCATTCATGGACTTACAGAATACCTTATCCACCATCATGTATATCACACAGTATTGGCTTGGCTCAAGGGACTCACTTCACAAAAAATGAAGTGCAGCAGTGGGCCCATGCTCATGGAATTCAATGGTGTTACCATATTCCCCATCACTTTGAAGCAGCTGGCTTGATAGAATGATGGAATGGCCTTCTAAAGACACAATTACAGTGCCAGCTAGGTTGCAATACTTTGCAGGGTTGGGGCACTGTTCTCAAGGAGGCTGTATATGCTCTAAGCCAGCATCCAATACATGGTGCTGTTTCTCCTACAGCCAGGATTCATGGGTCCAGGAATTAAGGGGTGGAAATGGGAGTGGCACCACTCACTATTACTCCTTGTGACCCACTCGCAAGATTTTTGCTTCCTTTCCCCTCGACCTTGTGCTCTGTGGGTCTAGAGATCTTAGTTCCAAAGGGTGGAATGCTCCTACCTGGAGACATCACTGATTCCATTGAACTGGAAGCTAAGAATGCCACCCGGCCACTTTGGGCTCCTTATGCCTCTGGATCAACAGAAAAAGCATGGCGTTACCATGATGGCTGGTGTGACTCATCCTGATTATCCTGGTACTGGAAGAACTAGATAAACATATGAAAAACTAACCTTTTACTGCACCTCACACAATACACAAATACCAATTTTAAATCATTTATCTACTTAAAACATAAAAGCTAAAATTGTAAAGCTCCTACAAGAAAACATAAAAGAATATTTTCTTAAATTTGGAGAAGAGCTTTTTAGCATTGAAATAAAAAATTGCAATAGCCATAAAAGAAAATTAAAAAAATGATAATTTGTATTACCTTAAGATAAAAACTCTGGTTCATCAAAAGCTACAATTAATAAAATGTAAGGGCAATCTTGATCCCCCCCCCCAAAAATCCTGATATTGGTAGAAAATATTAAAAACCCATATATCTGACCAAGGACTTGTATCTACGGTATATAAAGAATTCCCATATATGAAAAGACAAACAATCTAATTAAAAATGAGTAAAAGACTTGAAAACATATTTCAAAAAATTAGATACCATTACTTCTCAGGTAACTTCAAATTAAAATGACAGTTAGATAAGGTTTTACATTCTCTAGAATAACTAAGTAAAAGTTAAAAAAGTGGTAACACCAAATGCTGACAAAGATTTGGAGCAACTGGGACTCTCTCCCATTTCCAATGGTACTTTAAATTTTAAAACCACTTTAGTAAACTTTTTACTTACCCTACAACAAGGTAACTCCACTTCTAGGTATTTACCATTAAGAAATGAAGCACATGTTCACAAAATGGCCCAAAGCTGAAAAGAACCCAAATGTACATCAAGGAGATAATAGATGAAGCTCAAGACACAATACTGAGCAAAAGTATCAAGATATCAAAGAGTACATACATTTTTCAATACATATGAAATTTAAAAACAGGAAAAAAGCCAAATCTTTGGTTATATAAGTAGAACAATGTCATGGAGGAGGTATGGGTTTGACTGGAAATAGGCATGAGGAAACTTTCCAAGGTGGTGGACATATTCTACATTTGGTTGGGGATATGGTTAACGGATATAAATGTTTGTCAAAAGTTTATGGAATTATATCTTTAAGATATATGGATTATACTATATGATGATGTCACATCAAAAGAAAGTTTATGATTTTTTTAAGAACTAATCCTAAAACATTACCTCCCCTCATAAAAATATACAAAGCATTGATTGAGGAGGAGTCCAAAATGGGTGAAATTATTAGATATCTCATAAATCTAAGAGGCTCTGAAGCCTTAAAAGGAAGATATAAACAGAGCAATGTCAGAGAACGACCCTGACATTCCACCTGGTAATGAGCATGACGAATGGCCAGTTAACCATTGATATCCTCAGGATGTCTTTACCTCAACAAAGTTGTTAACAAATACAATTATAAAACAATTTTTCATATTTTCTGTAAGGACACATATATGCAAATAAGTTAACTGAAAAAGCTTACACACCAAGTTAATAAATGCACCTCTAAGAAAGAAAAGAGGGACGAGAATAGAAAATATTGTTCTCAAAATACACTTTATGGTAATGTTTTCATTTTTATACAAGTAGCAGGTATTTGTGTACTATTAGTAAATTAATGGGGACATTGGTGGTTCAGTGATAGAATTCTTGCCTTTCATGTAGAGACCTGGGTTTGATTTTGGCCAGTACACTTCATTCACAGCCGCCACCTATCTGTCAGTGGAGGGTTGCTGGTTGCTGTGATGGTGAACCAATCCAACTGAATGTGGAAATTATCAAACAATATCATTAATACCACACTCAAGTAAAATTTTGCTGAAGATCATTCAAGAGCAGCTGCAGCAGTATATCGACAGGGAGCTGCCAGGAATTTAAGCCGGATTCCGAAGAGGACGTGGAACGGTGGGTATCATTGCTGATGTCAGATGGATCCTGGCTGAAAGCAGAGAATACCAGAAGATGTTTACCTGTGTTTTATTGACTATGCAAGGGATTCAGCTGTGTGGATCATAACAAATTATGGCTAAAATTGCAAAGAATGGGAATTCAGGGACACTTACTTGTGCATATGAGGAAACAGTACATACATCAAGAGGCAGTTGTTGCAAGAAAACAAGGGAATACTAAGTGGTTTAAAATCAGGAAAGGTGTGTGTCAGTGTTGTATCCTTTCACCGTAGCTATTCAATCTGTATACTGAGGAAATAATCTGAGAATCGGGACTGTATGAAGAAGAAAGGGGCATCAGGGTTGGAGGAAGACTCATTAACAACCTATATTATGCAATGACAAAACCTTGCTTGGTGAAAGTGAATAAGACTTGAAGTACTTACTGATGAAGATCAAAGACCACAGCCTTCAGTTTGGATTACAGCATCAACACGAAGAAAACAAAAATCTTCACAACTAGGCCAACAAGCAACATCGTGACAAATAAAGAAAAGATTGAAGTTGTCAAGGACTTCATTTTACTTGGATCCACAATCAATACCCATGGAAGCAGCAGTCAAGAAATCAAAAGACTCATTGCACTGGGCACATCTGCTGCAAAAGACCTCTTTAAAGTGTTGAAAAGCAAAGATGTCACCTTGAAGACTAAGGTGCGCCTGACCCAAGCCATAGTATTTTCAATCACCTCATATGCATGCGAAAGCTGGACAATGAATAAGGAAGACTGAAGAAGAATTGATGCCTTTGAATTGTGGTGTTGGCAAAGAATATTGAGTATACCAGGGACTGCTGAAAGAAAGAACAAATCTGTCTGGGAAGAAGTACAACCAGAATGCTCCTTGGAAGCAAGGATGGCGAGACTACGTCTTACATACTTTAGACAT
Source organism: Elephas maximus indicus (assembly GCF_024166365.1). NCBI lineage: Eukaryota > Metazoa > Chordata > Mammalia > Proboscidea > Elephantidae > Elephas > Elephas maximus. The sequence goes on from NC_064820.1 coordinate 51,255,486, forward strand.
GTTATCAGAAGGGATCAGTCCCTGGAGAAGGACATCATGGTTGGTAAAGTACAGGGTCAGCAAAAAAGAGGAAACCCTTGACAAGATGGACTGACACAATGAGCAACAATGGGCTCAAGCATAACAACTGTGCGCGTGGCACAGGGCTGGGCAGCATTTCGTTCTGTAGTACATAGGGTCCCTATGAGTCAGCGCCTAACAACAACAACATGATGCTGAACAGGTTTCAGTGGAGCTTGCACACTAAAACAGACTAGGGAAAAAGGACTGGCAATTTGCTTTTGAAAATCAGCCAATGAAATCTCTATGGATCACAACTGTCCCATCTGCAACCAACCATAAGAATGGCACATGACCAGGCAGTATTTCATTCCATTGTGCATGGGGTCACCATGAGTTAGGGGCCAACTTGACAGCTAACAACGAGGGTGTATTAATAAATAATTCTCAAAAGTTACTTTCCTATAAGAGAATTCCTCCACATCAGACCTATTAAATGACTTCTACAAAGTTTCACATTTCTCTTTCTTCTCATTCAAATGTCTCAACACCAAACCTTGCTGAAAAACTGGGTGAGTATGTCTAGAGTGTATTCTTGCCAAATGTAAAGTGGAAATCCTGAGACATGCACTAGACTACTGCCCAAAATGCATTCAGCAGTAACTTGATCTTCAAATAATCTAAGGTAATAGGCAGCAGAGAATGTGTCCTGCTCACTCTTACTGAGCTGTAGATTCTATTAATAGTTCCAAGGGCTATTTTATGAGAGAGCTAGGTAGTTGCTTCCACGGTCGGTACCTGGCTTACCTTCTTTTCTCTTTACTTCTTTTCCCATCACCAGCCAAAACAACTGGCAGCTAGAAATTCCACTCCTGTGTCAAATTAAAATTAGTAAGGATTAAACAAAAATACCAACATAAACCCATTTGGATATATAAAAGATATGTTACTTAATGTGTGATATGCCTGAAAAATCTAAAAGATTAAATGAAAGACCTTTAATATGAATAATCTGAAAGAACATGAACTACTAAGCTACAGCCACAAAGAATCTACTTCTATAACTCCACAAAAAAAGTTTCAATTTAATGAATGTATTAAGATTATACTAGACATTTTTTCCATTGCTTATAGAACACACAGTGCTTCACTTCAAGTATTTTCCTTCTCCTCTAAGTTCAGTAGAATTTAATTCATAACATCTTGAATTTCCAAATTAAAATCCCTTTTAATTAAAGAATTTCAATCAGCCATAGAGACAAAAAATGCTATATTTTCTAAACACAAGTGATTACAATATTTATCAAAGCTATATCTATATTTAAATGGAAAGGTCTAAAAATAAAATAAAGCAGGATTCTGTGGGCTAGAAAAAAGTTAGTCTAAGGCATTTCCTCTTAATAAACTAGGATCACCTTAGGACCAGACATGTGAAATGATTTCACCAAATTAAAAATTCAAGGGTTTAAAATTTATTCTCCTTTCCCAAAGGTGAATTGGAAAGCTATGTTCTTAACTAAACAACAGAATGTAATTGCATTTATCTGTAAAGCTTTAAGGTTCCACTTTATTTTTCCAAATGACCAGGTGGGATATTGAATTAATGTGAATGACTGGGAGATATGAGAAACCAAAGAATTTTCAATCAACTATTAATTACTGATCACCTATTTTGCATACACATTAATCTAGGAGCCTAGGAGCATACATGCTGGTTATTAAAAAAGTCTCCTGCCTCAGGGGACTTCCAATGTAAAATAAAGTATATGTGACAATGTGACAAAGTGGCATCTTGGGTGTATCCTCTACATCATACTAACTTGTCATCAAATTTAGAGAAGGTCATTTTTATGGAGGACTATAGCCGTCAGTTATGATGCTGTCAAATATTTCATTTTCTTGGGTCCACAATCAACACCCATGTAAACAGCAGTCAAGAAATTAAATGATATATTTCATTGGGCAAATCTGCTGCAAAAGACTTCTTTAAAATGCTAAAAAGCAAAGATGTCCCTTTGAGGACTAAGATGCACCTGACCCAAGCTATGGTATTTTCAATTGCCTCATATACATGTAGAAATGGACACTAAATAAGGAAGACTGGAGAATAATTGACGCCTTTGTATAATGTCATTGGTGAAGAATATTGAATATACCATGAACCGCCAGAAGAGTGAAGAAATCTGTCTTGGAAGAAGTACAGCCAGAATGCTCCTTGGAATGAAGGATGGCAAGACTTTGTCTTAAGTACTTTGGACATGCTATCATGAGGGAGCAGTACCTAGGGCAGGACATCATGCTTTGCAAAGTAGAGGGTCAGCAAAAAACAGGAAGATCATCAGTGAGATGAATTGACACAGTGGCTGCAACAATAGGTTCAAATATAGCAATGTTGGTGAGGATGGCACAGGATCGGGCAGTGTTCCTTTCTGTTGTGTGTGGGGCCTCTGTGAGGCTGAACCAACTTGACAGAACCTAAAAACAATGACAGCATAGCCATTAGAAAGAACCCTGGTGGTACAACAGATAAGCACTTGGCTACTAACTGAAAGGCTGGCCCTTCAAATCCACCTAGTGGCTCTGCGGGAGAAAAGACCTGCTGATCTGCTCTTGTAAATGTTACAGCCTAGAAAACCCTGTGGGGCAGTTCTATTCTGTTCCTCTGAGTCAGAACAGGGAAACCCTGGTGGCGTAGTGGTTAAGTGCTACAGCTGTAACCAAAAGGTCGGCAGTTCAAATCCACCAGGCGCGCCTTGGAAACTCTGTGGGGCAGTTCTACTCTGTCCTATAGGGTCACTATGAGTTGGAATCGACTCGACAGCACTGGTTTTTTTTTTGGGGGGGGGGAGTCAGAATAGACTTGAAGGCACCCAACAAGAAAAACAACATAGCCATCACAGACTCCCTCCATAATGTAAACGGTTAACACGCTCCTCTGCTAACCAAAATCCTGGAGGTTCAAGTCCACTCACAGATGCCTTGGAAGAAAGGCTGGTGATCTGCTTCTGTGAAATCAGCTATTGAAAATCCCATGGAGCACAGTTCTATTTTGACACAAAGGGGGCTGCAATGAGTTGGAATCGACTTAATGGCAACTGGTTATAATCATTAGGAAGTGAGTCATGAACTGGAACTTAGAAGGTGGGTGGGAGATCCAGAGGTGAAGAGGATGAAGAAGGATACCAGGCAAAGACAACCCCCAACCATCAATGAAACAGAATTCAGAATGAGTGTGTTGTTGTGCTGGATAATACGTGTCTTTCCTCATGGACGAGAATGCTGTGCATAGATAGGGGAGTAAAGGTAGGTAGGACAGGTAAGCTAGGGTCGCGTAATGGAAGCATTAAACCCAGGCAGAGGAATTAAACTTAATATGATAGAAAATAGGGAGCTCTCGAAGTTTTCTGAAGAAAAGAGAGACGTTATATGTAGTAGGTCAAAATCAAGCTGACACTGATATTTTTAACAGGGAATTTCTCTAAACAATTCTATTGTAGCAATGTAAGACTCTGGATGGGAGGAAGTAACACTGAATTAAAAATTCCAACAAAATGTTGATTTGCTTTAATTACTAATTACATGTGTCTAAAAAAATTTTTTTTAAGAAAGGTGTGCATTCAAAATATTGTCTCACCCTCAGTCCCATATAAGTAGATAAACTGATAGGTATAGGAGGAGGACATCATGAGTTCACCTTTGAACATGTTCAATTGTGATTACAGCAGAGAAGCCATTTAAAATATCAGGAGGTATATACAGACAGGCAGAGCTTAGATGAGAAAAGATCTGGAAATGCAGATTTGAAAACCATCAACACAGTTAAAAAGTGAGGACATAGAACACAGGACAGAGGTCCAAACCCTGAAACTTGGAAACGTTAGTTAAAGGAAGAGGAGCCAGCAAAGGAAACAAAGAAGGATTAATCAGGGAAGCAGGAAGCGAACCAGGACATTATTTCACAGGAGTCAATGGAGTATGGCAGTTCAAGACGGGAGTGGCCACTAATGCTGCAGAATCATCAAAGAGAATGTGAACAAATAACTAGCCCCTGGGTTTTGCAATTACAAACAAAAAGTCATCGGTGACCTAGAAAGAATACACATTGTGAAGTCTGTCAAACCACATGCTAAAAAAGCAACCTGTGATTTACCCTAGCATTTAAAGTGTGGTTTCTGTTTCTCTCTGATAGAGAGAAAGCTAGTTTATTTGGCATTTTTATTGTTATCCATTGCCTTCTGCCTCAACACATCTGTAGTAATGTGAAAATGTGTTCAAAACAATAGCCCGAAGATATACAAAGGTGATTTTATATCATCACACACACACACACACAAAGGCAATGGAATACAGCATTATACACAATTGCCTTTTTGCAAAGCCATAGGTGCAGATGATCCAAAGGTTGCCTAATGAAATTAGGAATTTCATATCATAAATATTCAACCAAAACCAAAACCAAACAAACCCGTTGCCATCAAGTCAATTCTAACTCATAAAAACCCTATAGAACAGAGTAGAACAGCCCCACAGGGTTTCTGAGGCAGTAAGTCTTTACAGAAGCATACTGCCACATCTTTCTCCCACAGAGCAGCTGGTGGGTTTGAACTGCTCACCTTTTAGTTTGCAGTCCAGCACTTAACCACTGTGCCACCAGGGTTCCCTATAAATATTCAAAGTCACTCAGAAATAGTCAAAAGTGAGAATCCAAAATTCACAAATGCCAAGATTGACTATACTGGCTTAGTTTTAGTGTATTTCACTGTGTTACCATTCTTTTTGTCAAATAAGCACTCTGTCTTAAACAGAGTATTTGATTCACCAGAGCACAGTACCCTAAAGAGTTAACTGTGTTTGGAAGAGATGGGGAGTAAGTTAGAAATCCATGGCTGTTCAATTAATTGCAGAATGGTTTTCACAGGCCTGTAATTTTTTTTCTACTTTTCCTAACAAAGCTAAATTGCTTCATCTCCAATATTACAAAAACTTCATTAAAGTTGGAAACAAAATGAATAATATCCCCGGGAAATAACTTTCTCTTGATCAAAATGCAGTTCTTTGACAAAAAGTATTGTCTTGGAAGCAACCTGACTTCTTCCACCAGCTTTGCCAAACTCCACCACCTCAGCAGAGTCCCTTAACCATTTCAATTGTTAATTTTCCTGTCTTTCAAATAAAAATCATGAATCTAGCTCTATTTAACTTGTAGAATTTGTATGAGGAAAAAATAATGAGAAATTAATATAAAAAACTCTGACAAGTTAAAAGTTATTAGCCCTTAGAGAATCATTTTTTCCATGATTATTATTTAACAATGTTAACATGTTCCCATATGTATTTTTGTGAAAACAATCTAGTTCTGCTGCCAATTCTGACAAAACTAAAGCCTTAGAGCAATTGATTATTCAAAGGATAACATAGGTTTGATTTTTTTGTTTGGTTTTTTCAAGGAGAAAATATATGGTTATAACATTCTAATTCGCTCTTGTCAAATGGACGGTGCAACTAGAAGGCTGAAAGAAAATGCACCATACCTCTTGTCTTCTTTTTTCCCTTCTTTTCAGCTTGTCCACCTTTGTAGCATGCCTCTCTTCTTAATTCTCTTTCTTTCCATAACTGCATTAGGATGTTTATATTAGCTGTCAGAGTGCAGTAAGCCCCAAAGCCACAGGCAGCCTGGCTAGTTTGAGGGGGATATGGCAGGGGTCCGGTTAGAGGGTTTTGTCGTTGGCCTGAGTAAATGTTCACAATCATACTTTAAAATTCCCCGCACCCAAAAAGTTTGTTTTGTGTTTGTATGCACTCTAAGCAGCCTCCTTATTACATGAAGCGTTACTCCTCATTGCATATGACCATTAACATCTGACTGCCGCCCATGGAGTGGGGTTGTGTACTTACTCCCTAGGAACAGGCAAGAATTTATACAAAGACTGTGGAAGTGCTAGGGTCAATAGGTCACCCTAGCTGTCTTAATTAGGTACTAATTGGCCATTGTGAATGAAAGTGTTTCATTCTGAGCAAAATTAACTAAATAATTTGAGTCAGTCTGGTTTTAGCATTAAGCAACTACTCCTGTATTTCTAGACAGCTGTTTATTTCTCTCTTTTTTTAATAACCCCAGGATATTTCAGAGAACAAGTCATTAATTGGAGTCCCTGGGTGGTGGTACAAATGGTGGTGGTCGTGCTTGGCTGCTAAACAAAAGGTTGGAGGTTCTAGTCCACCCAGAGGCCTGGAGATCTACTTCCAAAAAATCAGGCATTGAAAACCCTGTAGAGTACAGTTCTATTCTGACACACAGGATCTCCAAGAAGAGTAGGAATTGACTTGAGGGCAACTGGTAAACTTGTAGTCCTTAATTACCTTAATTCTTCCTTACTGCTCTCTCTTTAAGAGTTCTTCTAAATGCACATACCGTTATCACCATACATTCTCATTGCACGCATTTAAATGTATTTTTGGGTGCAATGTATTATCCTTTACTTATACCCAAAATCAGGTCAAAAAAGTTTCTAAAAATGTTTTCATGAGCTACAGCTGCTAACCCAAAGGACAGCAGTTTGAATCCACCAGGCGCTCCTTGGAAACCCTATGGGGCAGTTTTACTTGGTCCTATAGGGTCACTGTGAGTTGAAATAGACTCGATGGCAATGGATTTTTGGGGGGGGGGGTTGATAACTTTTTTACATCTATGTTTTGCTCTTTCCAAGAGCATTTATTAAGAGATAACAATAGCTAAAATCCAAGTATCGAAACAGAAACCTCAGAAGAACCCATTGCTGTTTGGTTTTAATTTTCAAAGTCCAAAAGCATCTAAGTTATTTTATCATTTCCTCTTATCTTTAATACTTCTACCAATTTATTTCAAGGAAATTTTAAACTTTCAAAGCATAACTGCTTAACTATCATTGAACCTTCTGTTTGACTATGGTTTTTAATCTATATCAGATTTTGAATAGTATTATATCTAAATGAATTTGGAGATTTTTTTTTCCTTCATATAGGACTAAGCACAAAGTTACTATTTAATTACGATTTTGATTTGAATTCCCTTGTACTAATTTTCTATTGCTGTGTAATAATATACCAAAAACTTAATGGCATAAAACAACACCCATTTATTACCTCACAGTTCTGTAAATGAGAAGACTGGCCACTCACTGCTCAGCTGAGTTCTCTGCTCAGGTTCTCACCAGGCTGAAATCAAGGTGTTGAATGGGTTGTGTTCTCATATATGGAGGATTGATCACGGAAAAATCCATCCTTATGGTGATTCAAGTTGCTGATAGAATTTAGCTACTTGAAGTTGTAGGACAGAGGTCCCCATTTTCTTTCTGGCTGTTGGCTTCTCATCTCCTAGAGTCCTCTTTCATGTTCGAGTTGCATGGTTCTCTCCACAACATGAAAATTTGCTTCTTTAAGTCCAAGAAGGGCATCTGCAGCTGCTACTTCAAGTCTTTTTAAAAAGAATTCATTCGATGAGGTCAAGCCCACCAAGGATGGTCCCCACTTGATAAAGTCAATTGATCAGAGACTTAATTACATCTGCAAAATCCTTTGACCTTCGCATGTTATATAACCCAATCACAGGAGTGACATCCATCGTATAAATTTGCATTGTCCATATTCAAGGGGAGAGGATTATACAAGGGTATGGGTAATTAGAGGCAGGAATCTTGGAGGCTCTTAGAGTTCTGCCTGACACAATCATAATAAAAAATATTCTGATAATTAAGACAACATGTACATTGTTGTTATTGATGTTAGTGTTGTTTTTTTTTGGTGTCCACTTGACAGTTACGTGCTCTGGTGGCACAATAGTTAAATGTTTGACTGCTAATGGAAAGGTCAGTAGATCAAACCCACCAACTGCTCCATGGGAGAAAAGACCTGGCTATCTACTCTCGTAAAGATTCCAAAAAAAAACCAAAAAAAAAAAAAACCCAGTGCCGTTGAGTCGATTCCAACTCATAGCAACCCTATAGGACAGAGTAGAACTGCCCTAGAGAGTTTCCAAGGAGCGCTTGGCAGATTCAAACTGCCGACCCTTTGGTTAGCAGCCATAATGCTTAACAACTACACCATCAGGGTTTCCTCGTAAAGATTATAGCCTAGGAAACCTTAGGGGGCAGTTCTACTCTGTCCTATAGGGTCACTATGAATCAGAATCAACTGGACGGCATACAACAACAACAATTTGACAATTACCTCAGCTTTACAAGGAATTGCAGGGGGATATAACCTGAAACCTTCGCTGAAGAAGTCTAACAGGAGCGTACACTTTGATATGCTAAGGATTGCCTGATTGCCCTGGATATTCTCAACGTTATGCTAGGATGAAGCCAGACCAGCAGGGAATTGAGGCACACACATGACATTGTTTGGTCCCTCAAAGATTAGAATTTTCTAATCTTGACTTTCCTGTCACCCCTCGGCGTACATTTAAACTTAGAATAAACATCCCTGGGAATCTTCTCATCATATTTACCACACGTTTGATTCTTTCTCACTATATAACACAGTCTCATCTTTATGGAAGAAATTTCCCTCAGGTTACAGAGCTATTTGTCTTCCAAAAACCTAGTTAGTTTTCATTTTATGGACTTTGACTCATATAACGGTTTTGTCTTAGTTACGATGGAGCAGAAAAGTGAATTTACAACATACCACTAGGAAATACACAAGACGTTTTGGATACAGTCTTTATCCCAATCATAATTTAATTTTTTTTTTACTTATGTTTTCCTTTACTCCTTGAACTTCTTTACTTATCTTTTTTAATCTTGTGGTTCCACAGGTATCTTTAGAAATTCCATTAAATGGTTTTTGAAATGAATCAGTAAATATTTATTGAGTACTCACTGTAAACTGAACACTTGGCAAGTACCTGTTTTGTTTTTTCTTCCTCTAAAAAAAGAGACTAGATAATGGAATTTCAAAATAGTTTGGAATGAACATAAGAAAATAGAAATGTGTTAAAAATAATACATAAAATGAACATAACAACAACAACAAAAAAAAACTCATTGCCATCGAGTTGATTCCAACTCAGCAACCTTACAGGACAGAATAAAACTGCCCCATAAGGTTTCCAAGGAGTGGCTGGTGGATTCAAACTGCTGACCTTTTGGTTATCAGTTGTAGCTCTTAATCACTGGGCATATAACACTTTGCAATTTAAAATGTTCCTTCTCTTATATAAACCAAATACCATCAGGCATTACCAGTGGGTACAAATGAAATCGTATTAATTCCAACAAGCAAAAGCTGCTTACCTTGCTCCATTTGCTCATGTGTTGCCTTAATTCCATTGACAATGTCCACTGCAGCTATTTTTGGGAGTTCCTTAAAGGGCGCCTCAGTCTAGTTTGTCAGCCACAGTTACCATGTGACGGGTGTCTTTACATTCTTCCACTTCTATTACCTGCCGCTCAAACAAAGTCTCTTAAAGGAATCTGCCCTGGTGAAAGAGTTTCTTGTGAGACTTGGGGTATCTGTAAAACAATAATTTCTCCCAGTTTTCCCCATCTGCTATTTTCATGTTATCAAAGTGGTCTGAGTTCATGAAGAGGAATGGAAAGTGGCTTTTTCCCCAACCCTGGGTCATGCTTTCTCATCTGGACAACAAGCCAGCCTTGCTTTACTTACAGTTGACAATGAGATAGGTAAGAGCTAAGGCTGCTAACCAAAAGGTTAGTGGTTGGAATCCATCAGATGCCCCTGGAAACTCTATAAGGGGCAATTCTACCCTGTCCTATAGTGTTGCTATGAGTCAGGATCCACTCGTCGGCAACGGATTTGTTTTGTTTCCATTGTATTTAGGAGATAGACAATAAATGCACGAACAGATTAAGGCAATTCCCGAAGCTCATCCAGGTAGAAAGTAAAGGAGATGGAACTCAAATCTAGGTAGTCGAACTCCATAGCCCACATGCTTTAACTGATACCCTGTATCAGTTCCTTATATAAGTCAATAGGTGCAAATGCGGGTGTATTGTCAACTCTGAGTCCTACTTCAATCTGTCCATAGGCCTAGTTAAATTTACAATCTCTGTGAAGTGATAACGCCACAAAGCTCCCACCTTTTTTTAATGAGTAAGAAAATAAATAAATGAGTAAGAAGATAAAATTCAGTGTAACAAAGTAACATTTTAAGACACAACATGATAGAGGTAGGGATCATAGTTTTACTGGGTTAGCACCTTGAAGATAGGTACCATCTATATATCTCTACCACCTTGGAAAGTCTTTATTGTTCAGAATATTTTCAACAAATCGTGGGTGCATGAGTGAATAATTAATAAAACTGAGCATATCTGATTCTAAATTCAGTGCTCTTTTCTTTACAATGCAGCTGACCATATAACTTGTATAGACCAGGAAGGAAAAAAGCACCCATGGTAAAGTGGTATTCATCTAGAAAAAGATTTCTTGATTCAGGTTTTGAAATCAATGTTGAAAATATTTTTGAAGAGTGGAAAAAGAAGGGCATCTTATATGTAGGCAATGGAAAGTAATGAGATAATAGAGAAGTATGTCTACCTGTATTTTCTGCTTTCAGCCAAGATCCATCTGACATCAGCAAAGATACCCCTTGTTTCACATCCTCTTCTGAATTTGGCTTGAATTTCTGGTAGTTTCCTGTCGATGTACTGCTGCAACCACTTCTGAATTACCTTCAGCAAAATTTTACTTTTGTATGGTATTAATGATAGTGTTCAATAATTTCTGCATTCTGTTGGATCACCTTTCTTTGGAATGGGCACAAATATGGGTCTCTTCTAATCAGTTGGCCAGGTAGCTGTTTTCCAAATTTCTTGGCATAGATGAGTGAGTGCATCCAGCACTGCATCCATTTGTTGAGATAGCTCACCTGGTATTCTGTCAATTCCTGGAGCCTTGTTATTCACCAATATCTTCTGTGAAGCTTGGAATTCTTCCTTCAATACCACCAGTTCCTGATCATATGTTACCTCCTGAATGTTTGAACATCTACCAATTCTTTTTGGTATGGTGACTCTGTGTATTCCTTTTATCTTCTTTTGATGTTTCTTGCATCCTTTAATATTTTACTCATAGAATCCCTCAGGCTTGAATTTTTTCTTCAGTTCTTTCAGCTTGAGAAATGCCAAGTGTGTCAAATGGATCTTGGCTGGAAGCAGAAAATACCAGACAGATGTTTACCTGTGTTTTATTGACTATGCAAAGGCTCTTGACTGTGTGGATCATAACAAATTATGGATAACATTGTGAAGAATGGGAATTCCAGAACACTTAATTTTGCTCAAGAGGAACCTGTACTTAGACCAAGAGGCAAGCATTCGAATAGAATAAAGTTTGAATAGAACCGCGTGGTTTAAAATCAGGAAAGGTGTGTGTCAGGGTTGTATTCTCTCACCATAGCTATTCAATCTGCATGCTGAGCAAATAATCAAAAAAGCTGGACTATATGAAGAGGAACAGGGCATCAAGATTGGAGGAAGACTCATGAACAACCTGTGATATACAGTTGATACAATCTTGCTTGTGGAGAGCGAAGAAGATTTGAAGTACTTACTGATGAAGATCAAAGACCACAGCCTTCAGTATGGATTACACCTCAATACAAAGAAAACAAAAATCCTCACAACTGGACCAATAAGCAATATCATGATAAACAGAAAATATTGAAGTCGTCAAGGATTTCATTTTACTTGGATCCACAATCAATGACCCTGGAAGCAGCAGTCAAGAAATCAAACGACATATTGCATGGGCAGATCTGTTGCAAGTCTTCTTTAGAGTGTTTAAAAGCAAAGATGTCACATTAAGGACTAAATGCACCTGACCCAAGCCATGGTATTTTCAATTGTCTCATATACATGTGAAAGCTGGACAGTGAATAAGGAAGACCGAAGAAAAATCGATGCCTTTTAATTCTGGTGTTGCAAAGAATATTGAATATGCCATGGACTGCCAGAAGAGTAAACAAATCTGTCTTGGAAGAAATACAGGCAGAATGCTCCTAGAAGGGAGGATGACGAGACTTCATCTTGTGTACTTTGGACATGTTATCAGGAGGGGCCAGTTCCTGGTGAAGGAGATCATGCTTGGTAAAGTAGAGGGCCAGTGAAATAGTGGAAGAGCCTCAACGAGATGGATTGACACAGTGGCTGCAAGTTGACTCAGGCATAGCAATGATTGTGAGGTTGGCACAGGAACGGGCAGTGTTTTGTTCTCTTGTACATTGGGTTGCCATGAGTCGGAACTGACTCGAATGCACCTAACAACATGTCTACCTGTGAGCAAGGAATGTTTAAACAGATCTGATTGTCTGGGATCTAGTAAGAGTTGACTTACTATGGATTACATGTTTAAGCACTGAAGCACTAGTTGATGGAAGCTCATTTTTTTTCTAGTTCTGCTTTTAAAACACTCCAGGATGTTTAAAAAGTGTTAGAAAATTCTGAAAACAATATTTTCATTGGGTACTTTTAGAAAATATGAGCAGGATATGTTAAGAAATCAAACAAAGAACAATGAGGTGTTAAAAGTTCTACTAAATTGCAAATCTTTCACTAGGGAGTTACTGTGTTTCTAACTAAGCAGAAAAGGCACATAATTTAAAAAACATTAAAAAAAAAGTCTAAATCTTTGCTTTATGTGTGTAGAGAAGGGATTAGATTTTACTTAAAGGGATTAGCAATTCACCAGTGTGACTTCACCTTATAAAACTAACGGCTCACAATGCTATGAGAAATCCTTAGAATTGTTCTATCTCTGTGGTTTGAAATCTATTAGGCCATTAATCTTTTCAACGGCTCCAGTTTTTCCAGAGTTGTTTTTTCCCCTAATATACACACTAGGGTACTGGGAGTCACCACCTTTTTCTTCCAGTGTATTCCAAATAAGAAGAATTTTAATGATAAAGTAAACCATCAGTTGATATTCTAATAGCAAACAAAAGAAACCCACTCTGGACATACAACGAAGCAGAAAATGATTTATGAGAAAAGAATTGGAGAGTTCACAGACTCTCCAGGATGACTGAAGAGAGGCCACTGGGCCAGGAACAACTCCCAAAACAATGCTGCAGAGCTAATCAGGGGAAAACTCCTCTGTTGTTGCTGCCAGCACGGGTAGGAGTCAGCCCTACCCAAAATGGTGACCTCAGCACTTGGCCCTGAAGAATGCTTCTTGATCACAGCCTAGGTAATGGGACAGAATTGCCACCATCATATCTACTCTCATCTTCAGAATGAATTTTGTGTTGTTCTTACTATTTGGTGTCATTAATTTCAGATTGAAGTTCGCATTGTTTGGCAGATACTAAAGAGTCCATTAAGTGGTCTCCACTAAGGGGTCTCTGTTAATGAGGAAGGAGGAGTGGACTTATAGCAGGAACATAGTGGAGGTAATAAGCAGTTAAACAGGCTGCAAAACAAGGGCCAAGCCAGCAGTTTCAATTTCTTGTCTTCTATAGGGCTATTTTTAGGTACACAGTAGGGCTTCTACAGCCTAAATAATGCTGGCTAACCCTATTTTTCTTGATCATCTGTGTCAGCGGAATTACATATTGTCCAGGAGTTCTAGATTCACTTGTAGAGCTGGCAACTTAAAATAAACTTTCCAAAAATAATATTTTTCAAACCGTTTCTTCCATGACTAAAACATTGGCATTCACAAAATATGCACCAGCAGTCAAGAGCTGTCCCGCAAAACATCCAATGGCAAGAGGAGAACCACAGTGAAACGTGAAGGGAGCATTAGCCGCAGAATGGAAATCTCAGTTCTAGCATGAAGCCATTGTGCAGTTGTTCATATACTATTCCTGGGAGAAGGAAAGAAGGATAGATCCTGCAAATAATTAGTGAATAGACCAGAGTAGAGCTGGAACATCAAGTCTGTCCCAGCCTACCTTTGTCAATCTCTGCGGAGGAAAGGAGTTTTATTATTATTTTTGCCACTTACGTGACACAGAAACATCCTGCCTTAACAAAAACAGATCAGTGCTATGGTCCATGTGTGTTTCAGTCAAGTGGTGAGCTATATTTTCCCTTTCATCCAAAGAGAGTATCCCAGACTACACAGCACCTTTAATGTTAAACATTGTCCTAATGTTATAACAGGAAGCATTTACTAGTAAGTTCCCTAATCCGTTTATTCCCTTGTTTTGTCTCTGTAATTGGGGAAAATAGTCTCATTTCATGTGGTTGAGATCATGTGGTTAGTAACCTGTCTAACTCACACTAAGGGCCCAATGTTGCAACTATTATTGTTCCTATACCATTCCACCACAATACACTAGAAAATTTAGAAAACAGAAATTATATATTTATGCATTAACTTATGGTATTGCAAAGTGTTCTCATTTTTTGGCTTTGAAAAAGCAGGGTGAATAATATTATCTTAATTTTATAGGTGAGAAACCTATGGCAGGAAAGTTTAAGTGATTTGTTGAAGGAAGCCCTATTGAAAAGTGGGAGAGCCCAAAACAAATCCGTATCTTCTGAGACCAAGCCTATGGCTCCTGCCACAATTCTATGATGTGCTTATGCGTGAGACCCTCTGAGGACCATCTCCTGTGTCACCAGGTTTAGGCTGCGAACGATTCCATCCTGTTTCACAAAAGCCCTCTTTCTAGGCAGCATAATCTTTGAGCTATCTATGGATGACTTCCACTTCAGTAACAACTCAGGATATTTAACTTGGTTGGTTCGATTTCTTGTTGGAAAGAATGAGAAAAGTATTGTAGCCATTTTGGAATTTTGAGTGAATTGTGGCTAAATTAAAACATTCCCCCTTCTCCATGGAATATTCCCCATAAAGAGGCCATCTAATAAGGTGATCTGGATTCCATTCTTCTTTCCCCCACCTGTTTGACATGGGGCAAATCCTTTCTAAATCTGGGTAAAGCCAATAGCATGACTCCATTTAACATCTAATAAAAACGTTGTGATCCATGACATATGTTACTATAAAAGTGGCTTATACCTCCAAATTCCTCTTTTTAGCAGCATAAAAAAGCTCTGAGGATGTCCAGTAGCTTTGCATATCATCAACTGCATTCTCATCTATTTCCATAAATATGTTAAAAATCATTGTTTCAGAACAATGTCCTGCAAATGAAAATATTCAGGTCACCTGGATGTCTTCCCACCTATTATCCCAGACTAATTTCTTTTTTATTTTCCTTGGAAAGCACGTGCCTAGAGCTCTTACTGAATGTAATAACAATATCACAGAGTAATTGCCATTGTTTTACAGCTACTAATTCTTGACTTCTTTTCAATTAAAATGAGTTGGTTCACTGTAGGTGCTAGTGTATTTTCTCTTTTAAGAATATAAATATCATACTCATGATATGAATTTCAAAAGGACATTCATTTTCCTTTCAATAGAAAGTTCAGACTGCAATTTTTGTATACTGTTGGGGGTTACTTTTCAATGATGACTTGATTTTTTTATTTTTAGAAAACATGTCAAAGTGATACTCTGGTTCTATAGCTTTGATTAATAACCTCAGTTCTTCTTAAATTCTTTTTTCCACTTCTAATTTAAATCATTTTATGAAATTTTATAACTTAGATTTTAAAAGTAAATATACAGGAAGTCTTTCCAGACACTAAAATAAGTAAATTCCAATTTATACTTTCTAATTCAATTTAGTTGCAGTTGCTGCTTTTTAAACATCCACGTCCACTCCAGTGCTATACACTTATATTTTCCTTAAATTCTTCTAAAATTAGAAACAGATCTATATATTTTTGTTGTTGTTGCACTTACTTTTTTTCCTGCCTCCTGCCCTTATTGGAATGTTTTTGTTATCCTCATTGATAGTCAATAGTTGTACTTTCCCACGTAACTTATTAGCAGGTGTGAAATACTACAGTCCTAAGTGGCAGCACTTCCTGGCGACTGTTGAGATGTGACTGCTGTGATTTGAAACTTTACAGGCTTCTATGGTGAGCCAGTCTTCAGTCAACAATTTACCGGGAACTACTGTTTGCAAAGTACTGCACTCACCAAACTCACAAAACTGAATCTAAGTTAGAAGACAGAACCTAGGTGCTAAGGTTCTTTAATGGGGGCAAATTAATGCCATATGCATGGAATATATAAAGTCTGAAGGACAGCCAAATAGAAGAGTGAAAGAATTCAGAGGAGGGAAATGAAGGATACTTCCATCTAGGTCCTAGGGAAGGAAGTGGTGGTGAACCAAGGGCATGGAGAAGAGGGGTGGTTAATCAGCCTGAGGAAGGTGGAGTAAGGAACATCAACAATAAAACTAAACAGTAATAATGAAGTAGACATGCTTTGATGCACTCTAGTGTCATGTCTTGTTCCTCTTCAAGGGCAAAGATACATTCCAATAAGTCATTTCTTGGTCAGAAAATGTCTTAAGTAGAAATATAGTAGTGTGATTTCAGACTTAAAGGAGATTGGACCATGAAATAATAAAAATGAAAAATAACATTTAAAAATAACTAAAGTAACATCAAATAGGCCTGAGTTTTGGGGAAAAAAAAAGGTGAGGGAAGAAATCTGGGTTTAAGTTAGAGGAATGGAAGAGAGGGGTCTGAGAGGAACACAGAGAGGAGAGGCAAGAAGAATCTTAAGGATGGGAACTGCCATGGGATTTCTGCTTCACTCATACAGCCATCAAAAATCAAGTTTGTGTTAATGCTAATTTTAAAAGCAGTTGTTCCTCATGATTTGGAGAACATGTCTCCTTTAATGGTCTTCTAATATCTTCTTCCACTGGAAGAGCAACATATTACAATGGAAACACTAATGGGACAGCAATCGGAGGGTACAATATGTTGTGTTACCTGATTCGTGGCTTTTGCCACATCGTTTAACTTCTCTGGGTCCCAGTTTCCTTATTTATAAATAAAATTGTTGGACTAGAGGACTTCTAAAGTTCTTCGCCAATCTATCATTGTGTGATTTTTTCCCCAAACTCTTTGGTGGATAAAATGGCCTTTTAACAATCAAAAATAAAGAGTATTTTGATTTAAAGTTTTTAGTGTATTCAATGACCAGTCATAGTAAACAACTCATGAAAGGAGAAGGAGGCTCTGTGGTGCCTAGTATAAGGTACAGTGTCACTCACAAAGTGGTTAAGAAGAAAGTAGAGTTTAAGAAAACAGACTACGAATTTTGCAAGCTTGCAGTTTTGGCCAGGGATGGTTCTATTTACCTTTCACACAGAAGGCCAAATAGAAGGGCGTCTAGGAGGTATCTGTGAAAGTAGGAGCCATACAGGCAGCTCTGCTTCTCATGATTCACACCAGTAACACACTATCAACAGCAGCATTGCCAGCAGATTATTTCCACCAGATACTCTGATACCACCACCGACTTCTGAATTTGAGCACTCGAGTCTCCAAACCAATTCTTTGGGGAGCAGAGAAAGTATGAGAAATAACATGTTGCAAATGATTTGGTGTTCCTGAGCCATAGTTACAAGAGTGTGTGTGTGTGTGTGTGTGTGTGTGTGTGAGATGGGTCAAGACAAAAATATTTCTCTATGGGTTGTGGTTGAAAGAGTATGAAAACCAAGTAAGGATACTGTAGCAGAAGGCCACACAAAAGACGATATAGTGGTGAGGATGGAGAAAAAGGTACATACTTGAGAAATATTTGGGTGATAAAATACTCAAAACTTGGTGATTGATTGAGAAAGAGAAATAAAGGGGAGAAAAATTCAAAGATACTCAATGTCTTGCGTTGGTGGCTGTGTATGTGTAGCTACCAGGGTGACTAACTGAGCTAGAGAATGAAAAAGAGCAAGCCAGTTGGGGAACATAGTGAGTTGGAGAAAGACAAAGGAGAATTACCCATTTCCTCAGTATGAACGCACATGTTTGTTCACCAATGACCCATTACACAAGCAGAAAGCATATTTCCACAGGCTGTATGAAGGAACAAAGAGAAGGAGAACTTGCCAGGCTCTCAATTTGCAAAATGCTCTTGAAAAAGCTACATTGCTTCCTCCAGTGGAAACATATGACAGCTCTCTGGGATCTCTGATAGAAATAAAGTAAATGATAAAGCAGATACAGTGAATACGTGTAAAAAATACAGCTTAATTTTCATACTGAAAACTGAATCATGATTGTGGAAGAAGAGAAAATTCTCACCATCTTGCGCTTAAATGCTCTAAACTTGCTTAGATCTTCCACTTCCTTGGCAATTACTGCAGGAATGGACATACCTGGAAGGCCCGCCAACTGTACCATATTGTCTTAGAGTCTTTTGGGAACTAATGGATTTACTCCCATCTTTACATATGTCCACTTCCAGCAGGTAGAATTTAGCCTTTTCCATTTCTATCCCTTCATTATGCAAAAATTAGTGGTTCAGATGGGTGTACCACTTGTGAACCCACATGCTTATATCAGCATAGGAGCTGGAGGTCCCTAGCCCCACACCTAGTGAGCAGCTGGCACTATTTGGGTCCTTGAAGTCCAATCCTCTCCCAATTCCTGTGATGTTCCAGGAATGTATACATTTCATCCTCTTTTACATTTTTGTGAATTTAGGGAGTCAGCTCTTTTGTCAAAGATCTTTAAAAAAGGAAAAAGACTAGATAGGCCTTTCTTCCCTAAACTTCTCTTTTTTTAAACCCAACTTTTTTCATAACACTGTGCTGTGGGCAATTGGGCAAATAGTAGGGCAGATTTTTTTTTTTTTTAATAATTGTTATGACTTGTAGCTGTTGTTGTTGTTAAGTGCCGTTGAGTTGGTTCTGACTCATAGCAACTCTATGCACAACAAAAGGAAACACTGACCGGTCCTGCTTCATCCTTACAATCATTGTTATGCTTGAGCCCATTGTTGCAGCCACTGTGTCAATGCACCTCATTGAGGATCTTCCTCTTTTCCTCTGACCCTGTACTTTGTAAACAATGATGTCCTTCTCCAGGGACTGATCCCTCCTGACATGTCCAAAGTATGTAAGACGCAGTCTCGCCATCCTTGCTTCTAAGGAACATTCTGGTTGTACTTCTTCCAAGACAAATTTGTTGGTTCTTTTGGCAGTCCATGGTATATTCAATATTCTTTGCCAACACCACAATTCAAAGATGTCAATAATTCTTTGGTCTTCCTTATTCATTGTCCAGTTTCACATGCATATGATGCAATTGAAAATACCATGGCTTCGGTCAGGTGCACCTTAGTCTTCAAGGTGACATCTTCGTTCTTCAACACTTTAAAGAGGTCCTTTGCAGCAGATTTACCCAATGCAATGCATTGTTTGATTTCTTGACTGCTGCTTCCATGGCTGTTGATTGTGGATCCAAGTAAAATGAAATCCTTGATAACTTCAATCTTTTCTCCGTTTATCATGATGTTGCTCATTGGTCCAGTTGTGAGGATTTTTGCTTTCTTTATGTTCAGGTGTAATCCATACTGAAGGCTGTGGTCTTTGATCTTCATTAGTAAGTGCTTCAAGTCTTCTTCACTTTCAGCAAGCAAGGTTGTGTCATCTGCATAACGCAAGTTGTTAATGAGTCTTCCTCCAATCCTGATGCCCCGTTCTTCTTCATATAGTCCAGTTTCTCGGATTATTTGCTCAGCACACAGATTGAATAGGTATGGTGAGAGAATACAACCCTGACGCACACCTTTCCTGACTTTAAACCACCCAGTATCCCCTAGTTCTGTCTGAACAACCACCTCTTGATCTATGTAAAGATTCCTCATGAGCACAGTTAAGTGTTCTGAATTCCCATTCTTTGCAATGTTATCTATAATTTGTTATGATCCACAAGTCGAATGCCTTTGCATAGTCAATGAAACACAGGTAAACATCCTTCTGGTATTCTCTGCTTTCAGCCAGGATCCATCAGACATCAGCAATGATATCCCTGGTTCCACGTTCTCTTCTGAAACCAGCCCGAATTTCTGGGCGTTCCCTGTCTATACACTGTTGCAGCCGTTTTTGAATGATCTTCAGCAAAATTTTGCTTGTGTATGATATTAATGATATTATTCTATAATTTCCACATTCGGTTGGATCACCTTTCTTGGGAATAGGCATAAATATGGATCTTCTCCAGTCAGTTGGCCAGTTAGCTGTCTTCTATATTCCTTGGCATAGACGAGTAAGCACTTCCAGCACTGCATCCGTTTGTTGAAACATCTCATTTGATATTCCGTCAATTTCTGGAGCCTTGTTTTTCACCAATGCCTTCAGAGCAGCTTGGACTTCTTCCTTCAGTACCATCAGTTCCTGATCATATGCCACCTCTTGAAATGGTTGAACATTGACTAATTCTTTTTGGTATAATGACTCTGTGTATTCCTTCCATCTTCTTTTGATGCTTCCTGTGTCCTTTAATATTTTCACCACAGAATCCTTCATTATTGCAACTCGAGGCTTGAATTTTTTCTCCAAGTCTTTCAGCTTGAGAAAAGCCGAGCATGTTCTTCCCTTTTAGTTTTCTACCTCCAGCTCTTTGCACATGTCATTATAATACCTTACTTTGTCTTCTCAAGCAGCCCTTTGAAATCCTCAGTTCAGTTCTTTTACTTCATCATTTCTTCCTTTTGCTTTAGCTGCTTGATGTTCGTGAGCAAGTTTTAGAGTCTCCTCTGTCATCCACCTTGGTCTTTTCTTTCTTTCCTGTCTTTTAATTGACCTCTTGCTTTCTTCATGGATGATATCTTTGATGTCATTCCACAACTTGTCTGATCTTTGGTCATTAGTGTTCAGTGCATCAAATCTATTCTCGAGATGGTCTCTAAATTCAGGTGGGATATACTCAAGGTCATATTTTGGCTCTTGTGGACTTGCTATGATTTTCTTCAGTTTCAGCTTGAACTAGCACATGAGCAATTGATGCTCTGTTTCACATTCAGCCCCTGGCCTTGATCTGACTGATGATATTGAGCTTTTCCATTGTCTCTTTCCACAGATGTAGTCAGTTTGATTCCGATGTGTTCCATCTGGTGAGGTCCATGTGTATCGTCGCCATTTATGTGGTGAAAGAAGGTATTTGCAATGAAGAAGTCGTTGGTCTTGCAAAATTCTATCATTTGTTCTCCAGCATTGTTTCTATCACCAAGGCCATAGTTTCCAACTACTGATCCTTCTTCTTTGTTTCCAACTTTCGCATTGCAATCACCAGTAATTATCAATGCATCTTGATTGCATGTTCGATCAATTTCAGACTGCAGCAGCTGATAGAAACTTGTACTTCTTCATCTTTGGCCTTAGTGGTTGGTGCATAAATTTGCATAATATTAGTATTAACTGGTCTTCCTTTTAGGCGTATGGATATCATCCTATCAC
Organism: Elephas maximus indicus; assembly: GCF_024166365.1. Lineage (NCBI taxonomy): Eukaryota > Metazoa > Chordata > Mammalia > Proboscidea > Elephantidae > Elephas > Elephas maximus. Next base: position 51,276,766 of record NC_064820.1, read on the forward strand.
TGACAGCATTGTACTTCAGGATAGATCTTGAAATGTTCTTTTTGACAATGAATGCAACACTATTCCACTTCAAGTTGTCATTCTCAACATAGTAGACTAAATGATTGTCTGATTCAAAATGGCCAATACCAGTCCATTTCAGTTCACTAATGCCTAGGATATCAGTGTGTATGCATTCCATTTCATTTTTGATGATTTCCGATTTTCCTAGATTCATACTTTGTACATTCTTGGTTCTGATTATTAATTGATGTTTGCAGCTGTTTCTTCTCATTTTGAGTCATGCCACATCAGCAATGTAGGTCCTGAAAGCTTTACTTCATCCACGTCATTAAGGTCAACTCTACTTTGAGGAGGCATCTCTTCTCCAGTCATCTTTTGAGTGCCTTCCAACCTAGGGGGCTCATCTTCCAGCACTATATCAGACAATGTCCCACTGGTATTCATAAGGTTTTCACTGGCTAATGCTTTTCAGAAATAGACTGCCAGGTCCTTCTTCCTAGTCTGTCAGCTCAGCTGAAATCTGTCCTCCATGGGTATCTTAATACTGGTGGCATAGCTTCCAGCATCACAGCAACAGACAAACCCCCACAGTAGGATAAACTGACAGACACATGAAGGCACTTGCAGTAACTTTTTTAAAAAAATAATAACAACTCTCCAGGGTCCAGAGTTTTCTATGCTAATGGAATTTCAGTAACTAAGAGAGTAATGAGTATTTTTCTCCACTTTTGGGCTTAAAGGACTCATTTCCAATACTGTTTAGGATTATTATTTATGTGCAGTATTCCATTGTGTATCAGAAACAATCCTCTATGATGTTAAATTTCTATGATATCATCCCTACTTGCCTTAATGTGTGGTAATTTTTCCAGACCCAGTGATACTACTGCACGCTGCCTGGGTGGTACAAACAGTTAAGCTCTCAGCTACTAAAGGAAAGGTTGATGGCTCAAGTCCACCCAGAAATGCCTGGGAAGAATGGCCTGGCAATCTATTTCTGAAAGTTCACAGCCACTGAAAATTCTATGGAGTAAAATTCTGCTCTCATGCACATGAGTTTTTTTTTTGGTTTTGCTATTGATTTTTGGAGATAAAATGAATCACTTTTAGCAACGAAGCAACTCAAATGAATTGATGTAAATCCTGGCTTCAGCATCAATAGACTGTGGACAAAAGGTTCAACAGTGTGAAAATTTCTGATCAATATATAAAAAAAGTTTTTATTTACCCTATTAAGAATGTAAAAAAATGACATATGAAAGTAAAAACATACTGCAAAGGATTTGGTACCTTTGTTTGGAGATTTGGGGTCATGGTTTCATAGGACATTCCAATTAAGCAGCCTAATACTGTGTTTAGTGCTTCTGTTCTACCTTCTAGTTCTACTGTGTAGTTCCTAGGGCCTTAAAAGCTTCCAAGCAGCCATCCAAGGCACAATAATTGGTCTCTATTTTCCTGGAGCAGCAGAGGAAACAGGAGAGTCAGAAATAGGAAGAGGATACGTGGCTAACTGCCTTTATGAACACCTACCTCCTTCGTAATGGGACCAGAAGAAATGAATGGTGCCCAGCTACCATTACTGAACATTTTGATCAAAGATTGAATAGATGAATCTTGATTATAAGGGAGAAAAGGTAGAACAAAGTTTCAAATTATCACAGAATCCATATTTTCTGTAGCCATTTAGGTTGGATGAACTCTTGAAACCCTAAAGATTGCCCTGAGATAATCTTTAAAACTTAAACCAAAGATATCCCCTGAAGTCTTCTTAAAATCATAGTTTAGCTTAATTAGTGAAGAACAACTACCTTGAGCATTATTGTCTTTTAAGAACTATTTATATGGGACTAAATTTACCACAGCAACTCAACGGATTCAATAGGAACTTTAGGGGGCAGTGAGTTTATGTTAATGGGGGAGAAACAACTCAGAAAAGGAGGGAAAGAATGGTTGCACAACTTGAGGAATGTAATCAATATCATTGAATTGTACATGTAGAAACTGTTGAATTGGTGCATGTTTTGAAGTGTATTTCTCAACAACAGTAAAAATAAAATAAAAAGGAAAACTCTATGGAAACAACTTGGAAAGGGAATGTGAGAATGGTTGTACAACTTGAAGAATGTAATCAATGTCACTGAACTGTAATGTGGAAACTGTTGAATTGGTATGTGTTCTTCTGCGTACATTCTCAACAAAAACAACAAAAATAAAAAAGATTACTATGAAAAAGAAAATCACATTAAATGTAAATGATCTAAGACCCCACTTAAAGGGCAAGGATAATCACATTTGATAAAGGAAAGCAACCCTCAACTTATCCTCCATATAAGAAACTCACTTTAGATATAGATATGGAATGATTAAAAGTATCTCAGTAAAGTTGTTTTAAAGGAAAAGTAAAAAAATGAAAAACATTATACCATTCAAACACTAATCAAAAGAAAGCCTGACAATTAAAACGTTATAAACTTAGATTGTCGTGATAGTTGTACAACTCTGTGACTATACTAAAAACTACTGAATTGCATGTTTTAAATGGATGAATTGTATGGCATGTGAAATAATATCTCAATAAATCTGTTTAAAAATAATAAAAACAAAAGTCATAAAATTTTTCTTTAAAGTATACATATCAACCCATATTAATAGTCTCTCTTCCATGATATTTGTACATTTTAGCAGCAAACATCGTGTGTCAGCATAGCATAAGTTTCTCAATTCCATCTTTGTATTTCTTCATTTCATTGCAAGGTACTTCTTCCCAGTCTTAGTCTGAAAGCTCAGCTGAAACCAGTCCACCATGGGCAACCCTGCTGGTATTTGAAATACCAGTGGCATAGCTTCCATCATCACAGCAACATGCAAGCCACCACAGTATGACAAACTTGCAGAAGAGTGATATAGTGCCAGAAGATGAGCCTTTCAGGTTGGAGGCACTCAAAATATGACTGTTGATGAGTTGTCTCCTCAAAGTAGGGTCAACCTTAATGATATGGATGGGATAAAGCTTTTGCAATCTTTATTTCCTGAGGTTACACAACTCAAAATGAGAAGAAACAGCTACAAATATCCATTAATATTTAGAATGTGTAATGAACAAAGTATGTGTCTAGGAAAATTGGAAGCTGTAAAAACTTAAATGGAATGCTTGAAGATCAATATCCGGAGCATTAGTGAGCCGAAACGGTCTGGTATTGTGTTTTTAATTGGAAAATCATATAACCTATATGCCTAGAATGACAAATTGAAGAGGAACTGTGTTATAATGAAATGTGCAAAGAACTGGGTTTAGAAAACCCAAAGGGAAGAGCACATGTGGCATTTCTCAAGCTGAAAGAATTGAAGAAAAAGTTCAAGCATAGAGTTGCAATTTTGAAGGATGGAAACCCCGGTGGGGTAGTAGTTAAGTGCTATGGCTACTAACCAAAATGTTGGCAGTTTGAATCTATTAGGTGCTCCTTGGAAATCCTATGGGACAATTCTACTCTGTCCTATACGAATTGACTCTATGGCAATGGGTTATGAGCAAAATATTGAATGATGCAGGAAGCATCAAAAGAAGACAGAAGGAATACACAGAGTCAGAGCATCAAAAAGAATTGGCTGACATTCATCCATTTCAGGAATTAGTATATAATCAAGAACCAATGGGACTGAAAGAAGAAGTCAAAGTTATGCTGAAGGCATGGGCAAAAAACAAGGCTTCAAGAATTGATAGATTACCAGTTGAGATGTTTCAGCAAATAGATACAACACTGGAAGCACTCGCTCATCTATACTGAGAGAGTTGGAGGACAGCTACAGGGCCAACCAACACGAAGAGGTATATATTTGCGCCCATTCCAAAGAAACATGATCCAACAGAATGCTGTAATTATCAAACAATATCATTAATATCACACGCAAATAGAATTTTACTGAAGACAATTCAAAAATGATTGCAGCAGTACTTAAGAGGAAACTGCCACTAATTGAAGCCAAATCCAGAGGAAGGTGTAGAATGAGGAATATCATTGCTGATGTCAGATGGATCAAGGTTGTTTTAGTCATCTAGTGCTGCTGTAACACAAATACCACAAATGGATAGCTTTAACAAACAGGAATTTATTATCTTACAGTCTAGGAGGCTAAAAGTCCAAATTCAGAGTGTCAGCTCTAAGGGAAGTCTTTCTTCCTCTGTTGGTTCTGGAGGAAGGTCCTTGTCATCAGTCTTAGTCTAGGAGCTTCTTCATGCAGAAATCTCAGGTCCAAAGGACAAGCTTTGCTCCTGACGTTGCTTTCTTGGTGGTATGAGGTCCCCCTGTCTCTCCGCTCGTTTCTCTCTTTCATATCTCAAAAGAGATTGACTTAAAACAAAATTTAATCTTGTAAATTGAGTCCTGCCTCATTTATATGACTGCTGCTAATCCCACCTCATTGACATCACAGAGGTAGGATTTACAACACACAGGAAAATCACATCAGATGACAAAATGGTGGACAATCACATAATTCCTGGGATCACGGCCTAGCCAAATTGATACACATTTTTGGGGAACCCAATTCAACCCATAACAATGGCTGAAAGCAGAGAATACCAGAAAGATGTTTACTTGTGTTTTATTGACTATGCAAAGGCATTCGACTGTGTGGATAATAACAAATTATGGATAACAAATTCCAGAACACTTAATTGTGCTCATGTGGAAACTGTACATAGACCAAGAGGCAGTTGTTCGAACAGAGCAAGGGGATAATGCATGGTTTAAAATCAAGGAAAGCGTGCATCAGGGTTGTATCATTTCACCATACTTATTCTATCTCTGTGCTAAGCAAATAATCCAGGAAGCTGGACTATATAAAGAAGAATGTGGTTTCAGTTTTGGAGGAAGACTCATTAACCACCTGCAATACGTAGATGACACGACCTTGCTTGCTGAAAGTGAAGAGGACTTGAAGCACTTACTGATGAAGATCAAAGACTATAGCCTTCAGTAAGCATTATACCTCAACATAATGGAAAAAAAATATCCTCACAACTGGATCAATAAGCAACATCATGATAAATGGAGAAAAGATTGAAGTTGTCACAGATTTCATTTTACTTGAATCCAAAATCAATGCTCATAGAAGCAGCAGTGAAGAAATCAAATGGTGTATTGCATTGGGCAAATCTGCTGCAAAAAGCCTCTTTGAAGTATTCAAAGATGTTGCTTTTAGAACTAAGGTACACCTGACCCAAACCATGGTATTTTCAATCACTTCATATGCATGCAAAAGCTAGACAACGATTAAGGAAGATAGAAGAAGAATTAATTCATTTGAATTATGGTGTTGGCAAAGAATATTAAATTTTTATACCATGGACTGCCAGGAGAACAAACAAATTTGTCTTTGAAGAAGTACAGCCAAAATGCTCTTTAGGAACAAGGATGGTGAGACCTTGTCTCACTTACTTTGGACATGTTAGCACGATGGACCAGTCCCTGGAGAAGGACATCATGCTTGGTAAAGCAGGTCAGCTAAAAAGAGGAAGATCCTCAGTGAGATGGATTGACACAGTGGCCACAACAATGGGCTCAAACATAGCAAGGATTGTGAGGATGGCACGGGATCAGACAGTGTTTCCCTCTGTTGTACATAGGGTCGCTATGAGTCGGAACTGACTCCACGGTGCCTGACAACAATGAGACTTATATTTTCACCATTTATATTGGAGACCTGGATTCAATTTCCAGCCAACACACTTCCTGCACAGCCACCGCCCATCCGTCAGTGGTGAATTGAGTGTTGCCATGATGCTGAACAAGTTCAGCAGAGCTTCCAGGCTAAAATAGACTGGAAGAAGGTCCTGGTGATCTATTTTTGAATATCAGGCCTTGAAATTCCTATGTATCACTATGGTCCAATCTGCCTCTGGTCATGAAGATGGTACAGGACCGGGCAGTGCTTCCTTTTTTTGTGCATGAGTTTGCCATGATTCAGGGGGCCGCTCAAGGACAGCTAACAAGATACATTGATTTGATCCAGAAAAGAAACCACATGTGGAAGAGCAGTGCAGTTGAAGTTACTTACAACTTCAAGATAATCCACTGTTATTTCCTGTACCAGCCAAACAGGTGAGCTTAATGGAATCACCAACCCTTAATCTTTTAAGTCTTTGATAGCAGGATCAATCTTTATTATTTTCTCTTGGATGCAGTATTACTTTTGTTTTACTCTATTGGTATAGGGTGGGGAGGTTTTAGGGTTTCCTATCATAATAATCCTTACCCTATGAGTAAATGTGGGAATTCTGCCAGTTCTTAGAATAGTCTATTTGAAAATTGGTGAATAAAACATTGGTTAGTTTTGGAGTTCCACTGAACCTAATGTGAGAGGAATATAGATGGAATTCCTATTTATCTCATGACCCCCTTAAGTCCCTTTAGAGGTGGATACAGTGACATTCTTTAGCTTGGAGCTAGTGTTAAAAAATTCTGGAAGTTATACAGATAGTTTCCTCCTCCAAACACAGTTATTCTGAAAAATAAACACAGATCCCTTCGGCTATGAATTAGAAAGGAGAGCATATACTTTTGATACTAGTACAGAGTTCAAACTCATGATATATATCTTTCCCTTGGTTCAAGGATCTCTGGATCTTTGAACTGACACAGGTCTATCAATTGGATGAAGCGGCATTATAACTTAGGGGACTCAAATAAAGAGACTCCACTTTCTAGGACTAGGGTTTATTCCATTCTATTTTAGCATCAGGAACTTCATGATAAACATGCTACCACCAAATGTTTTTAAGGATCATACTATTCTGATTCCTTTGGTGGCCTTGCTGCTTGCTACAGTAACTATCATCCCATTATTCTGGCAGTTACGTGCCATTCCTTACGTCCTGCTACCCTGTGATCCTAGTATCACACTGAAATCAGAGAGCTAGCTTTATCTGCAGTATCTTGCACCAGCGTTGAATCCCTCCAGAGTGTAGCTCAATGCTGTACTTTTGGGTTATTTTGGGGCTTCGGTCATTGGTTTGAAAAATACTTCTCAAATCCTTGGATAAATGAATTTATACTGGGTCTCCTAGAGAGCACGGCTAGGGAGTATTTGAGTATGTCAAATGTGTCCAGTTCCCTCCAACATTTATTAATCAATGAGCTTTTTGATTCTTCCTTCTTTCTACGTTATACAAAAAAAAAATTGAGTTCAGAGTAGAGTTAATCAAACTACAAAAAAAAAAAAAAAAAGAACCACACTCAACTGCTCAAGCTAGCACAGTAAATTGAGGACCAACTTGGTAATTGAATCCATATTGATTACTTCAACCTATTCTGAAATTATTCCCTTCCTCAATATATTTTTTCTCATTGGTCTAGCAATTTCAGATTCCAATCTTACACATATTCTCCACAGTTATACCCATGTATTTTATCAAAATCTTATAAGCTTTTGTCCCCCAGGATTTCTTTTGTGGTTGCCTTCCCCAAACATTCTTGACTCTGATTCTGGTTAGAGGTCTGGAGGCAGTGTCAAGTGACATGAAGATCTTGTATGATTCCTCTAGCAAGGGAAGTCAGTCAGTGTCTTTCAGTAAGACCTATTATAATGGATGGAGACGACCAGTTTTACTATCAGTAGGAGTCTGTTATCTTCCTATATATTTTTTCCCAGGTCAAAGACTTGGTGAATTCAACTGATGTGATAATGTAGCAATCTACATAATCAACTTTTGTGTATGGTTCTGGCAGTTGCAGTCCTGAGGATACTAGACAGAAGACGTCTTTAAGCATGGAAGAAAAACCCTGGTATTTGAACTTAAACCAAAATCTTAAGACTCTTGTCAGTCATTTTCATTGCTTTAAGTTAAACATGCAATTAGAAGCAATGCTCTTCCTCATTAAGGTCCCTGGGTGGTGCAAACAGTTTATGCTCGTTTGCTAACCTAAAGGTTGGCAGTTCAAAACCACTCAGCAGCACCATGGAGGAAAAACCTGGCGATCTGCTTCAGTAATGATTACATTCAAGAAAACCCTATGGAGCTCAGTTCTACTGTGTAATACATGGGTTCACCATGAGTTGGAATCAACTCGAAAGCAACAAGTTTGCTTTCCTTTTTTAAAAATCTCCCTTGTAGGCCTTGCTTTCCGCATAGCCATCATACACTTCTGTGGCAGCATTCACTTTGTCCCCAAAATGTTTGCCTTGTCTGAAGTCATTCATAGAAGCCAGGGTTCTTAAGTTATTCATAGTAGTCATGATTGTAAGAAACATACAAACTCTAGATAATTTAAGCAGTATATGAGTTAAATAAATGATATATATTAACTGTATTAGTCAGGATGTGCCATGGCAGGTTACGTTACATTAAAAAAAAAAAAAAACAAAAACTCACTGAAGTTTACTTGCTTATACAGAAGAAAATGGTTTGTTCCTTGCCCATGCTACATGTTTATTGTGGGCTGACCAAGGGGCTCATCTGTTCATTGCAGCTATATAGGGAGCTAGACTGATAGAGTTTCCATCTTGACCTGTGCTTTCAAAATCACTGCAGTGGGAAGAGAATAAGGAAAATTGAACACCAGCTTGAAAATTCCTGCCATATTACTTTTGGTGAAATTTCTTTGAGGTCAAATTACTTCTGGTCAAATTTCTAAGAGGAAGTGGGAAAGAGCAATCCTACCACATGCTCAGAAGGAAGGGGCAGAAATATTTGTGAACATCTCTATTCTCCACCATGGAGGCTCATAGAATCTTCAACAGAGCAGGAGAATCTGACTTATATGCCAAGCATTCAGAAGCAAAGTTTAAATAGCCATTACAAAACTCCTTTGATGACATCATCAACACCTCTTTGCTCAGGGTTATTGTCGTTAGGTGCCATTGAGTCGGTTCCGACTCATAGTGACCCTATGTACAGCAGAACGAAACACTGCCTGGACCTGTGCCATCCTCACAATCATTGTTATGCTTGAGCCCATTGTTGCAGACACTGTGTCAATCCATCTCATTGAGGGCCTTTCTCTTTTTCGCTGACCCTCTACTTTACCAAGCATGATGTCCTTCCCCAGAAACTGATCCCTCCTGATAACAAGTCCACAGTAATCCATTCTCACTTCTAAGGAATATTCTGGCTATCTACTGCTATATACTAATATTTTTATGTACTTTCAAACTCTCTTCAGTCCATAACCTCACTCAGAAAAAAAAAAAATACACTCAGAAAAAAAAATACACACACAAAAATTCACTGACTTATGAGAATCCATTCATATTTCAATGAAAACTTTGTCTTAATCCATATATTATTTGTATACAATATTATATGTCCTATAGTTCTGTCATAGTTTAGCAGGGATTATAAAAAGAAAGGAAGTGCTTTAAGGCACTCAGAGTAGTGTATGAGAGGGTGTCATTGATTGAATTATGTTCCCCCCCAAAATGTGTATATCAGTTCGTCTGGGCCATCATTCCTGGTATTGTGCGATTTTCCTGTATGTTGTAAATCCTGCCTCTATGATGTTAATGAGGGAGGATGGGCGGCGGCTGTATTAGTGAGGCAGGACTTAATCTGCAAGATTGGATTGTGTCTTGAGGCAATCCCCTGAGATACAAAAGAGAGAAGCAAGCAGAGAGACAGGGGACTTCATACCACGAAGCATGCAGTGCTGGGATCAGAGTGTGTCCTTTGGACCCAGGGTCCCTGTGTAGAGAAGCTCCTAGTCCAGGGGAAGATTGATAAGAAGGCATACAGAAAGAGAAAGTCTTCCCCTGGAGCTGATGGCCTGAATTTGGACTTTTAGCCTACTTTACTGTGAGAAAATAAGCTTCTTTTTGTTAAAGCCATTCACTTGTGGTATTTCGGTTGTAGTAGCACTAAATGACTAAGACAGAGTGTGACATCAGGAGTTAAGTAACTGAAGCTATTTGAGAATTTTATTAAAATGTAGAAAGTGCTAACAAGCAAAATACAGACAGTTGGAAGGAGATAATATAAGCCCAAAAAGTTAGATGGCACTTCTTTGGGACATCAGGAGTTGAAATGAGACTTACAGGAAGGAGAATCAGGATTTTAATTATGCCGAGATAACAGTTTGGAATCTTGTATTTACAAAATGAATTCATACAAGTATATGTAGGACTTACCAAGTATATTAGGATTAAAAGAAAAAAAAATGAAGAGAACTCACTCATCAGTGCCAAAATTTAGTATGTCTGTTCATCTTCTCGTAACTACGCAGTCTTGATGAATCCAAGTGGCCTTAGAATTTGTAGCAATTTTTCAGCTGCAATTGCTTCTCTAATGTGCATAAGCTGAAAGAGCCCAGGAATAATTTGAAAACATGCTCAGCCAAATAGATAAATATTTGATTCATTAAAGATGACTAATAGCTATGAAGCATATCTGAAGTAAAACACTTATTTTTTAAATACTTCAAACTGTTGTAGAATGTTAAAGGCAATTACTAGGCTGTCACTGGAGAACTTTTAAATTTAATTCCAAATTAAAATACTAGAAGAAAAATAAAATATTTTGGTTCTTTATCTATAGGATATTGGAGTTAGATATTGTATTAGGGGATTGTTTTCATAGCAATTTTGATATCTACTAATGAACATGACCCTGTGATTTAAATAGTTCATATGATAATGTTCAGCTGATTTCAAATTGCTTTCCAGTGAAGACATGAAATTATAATGCCTACTCAACCCTACCTATTTAGCGATCTTCGGATACGCCTTTACATACAAGGGTTCTAAAGAGTAAATAAATTTTTAAGACTGTGACAGATGGCATAACTGTATAGGTTGCAGTGAACACATCAATGGAATGAATGACTTTAAACTCTTAAACTGAGTTCCAAAATTCTTTTCAGTGTGGCTTATGTAGGCAATTCACATCCACCTTCATTGCAAACCTTTACTTCAAATATGCTAAGAGTCACACATGAAACTGGAAAGCATGAAACATTGTTCAATGCATGTCTTTACAGTACATTTTTAACTACGTGAATGCTTCCAAAATAACATTCTATGGTTGTAACAATTGTAATTCAATGAAATACGTGACTTTAATACATCCTAATCCAATATATTTTTTTTAATCCAATATAGCCTGAAACAGAAGCATCATCTTTGAAAATCTTTCCCTCTGCAGAAGTGACTATATTTTTTTGTCTTTGCAGGCATATTTTAATCTATATTACTGTGTTTCTTTTTCTATCTAGATGTAAGATAAAATGGCCAGTTGTGTTCAGAAACAGAATAAAAGAAGTGAAAATTTTCTCTGGGCTTCATGTTTATGAACAAAACAAGATAGACCAAAATACAGTAAATAGCATGTTTTATAAGGTTTGTTAATGTGCTCAGCTGCTAACCTAAAGGTTGGAAGTTTGAATCCACCCAGAAGTGCCTTGGAAGAAAGGTGTGGTGATCTACATTTGAAAAATCATCCATCGAATGCCCTGTGGAACACAGTTCTACTCTGACACACATGGGGTCACCATAAGTCAGAATCGATTGGGTGATATCTGGTTATAAGGTTATCAATGAAGTTTTGTTTTAAGTTTATGTATGTGATAAAATGTAGTTGTTGTTGTTAGGTGCTGTTGAGTCAGTTCCCACTCATAGCGACCCTGTGCACAACAGAACGAAACACTGCCCAGTCCTGCGCCATCCTTATAATCGTTGTTATGCTTGAGCTCATTGTTGCAGCCACTGTGTCAATCCGCCTCGTTGAGGGTCTTCCTCTTTTCCACTGACCCTGTACTCTGCCAAGCATGATGTCCTTCTCCAGGGACTGATCCCTCCTGACAACACGTCCAAAGTATGTAAGACGCAGTCTTGCCATCCTTGCTTTTAAGGAGCATTCTGGCTGTACTTCTTCTAAGACAGATTTGTTGGTGCTTTTGGCAGTCCATGGTATATTCAATATTCTTCGCCAACACCACAATTCAAAGGCGTCAAATCTTCTTCGGTCTTCCTTATTCATTGTTCAGCTTTCACATGCATATGATGCGATTGAAAATACCATGGCTTGGGTCAGGTGCACCTTAGTCTTCAAGGTAACATTTTCATTCTTCAACACTTTAAAGAGGTCCTTTGCAGCAGATTTACCCAGTACAATGTGTCTTTTGATTTCTTGACTGCTGCTTCCATGGGTGTTGATTGTGGATCCAAGTAAAATGAAATCCTTGATAACTTCAATCTTTTCTCCATTTATCATGATGTTGCTCATTGGTCCAGTTGTGAGGATTTTTGTTTTCGTTATGTTGAGCTGCAAACCATACTGAAGGCTGTGGTCTGTAATCTTCATTAGTAAGTGCTTCAAGTCCTCTTCACTTTCAGCAAGCAAGGTTGTGTCATCTGCATAACGCAGCTTGTTAATGAGTCTTCCTCCAATCCTGATGCCCTGTTCTTCATATAGTCCAGCTTCTCGTATTATTTGCTCAGCATACAGATTGAATAGGTAGGGTGAAAGAATACACCCCTGATGCACGCCTTTCCTGACTTTAAACCAATCAGTGTAGTTATATGAACAAAAATATATTTAAAAAATGCAGGGCTAATTAAGAAATGAGTCTTCTTTGGGTTTTCTCCTTCAGTAAATATTATTAAATTAGAATAACCGGAAGAAAAGAGGATATCTGGGTGAAGAAAATTCTCACCCTCTTAAATTAGAACATGCTCATAAGAATAAATGAGATGATGCACTGAAGGAGTAACATTTAGGGATAGATGGGAAGATTACTCTCATTGAGCAAAATCATAGGCCTCAGTGCCCAAATATCAATTCTATCCAAGAAAATCTCTCTCTCTCTCTCTCTTTTTTTCATTCAGTAGGATCATTCAAAATTGTGCACTTTCTTCTATGCTAAATGAAGTTTGTTTTTTTCATGACAAGACTGAATACACGCCATAACACAAGTAATCGTTTCCATAGAATCAGGAGATGAACATCTGGCCCGTATTTGATAATGATGATCATGTTTATATCTTACAGTCAGACTGAACCTTGGCATGCCAACAGAGTAATTTTGACTATTTAGATGACTGCTATCATCAGAGAGAATATGTGAAGTTCCAGATCAATTGTTAAGACATCTGAAAGGATGAGATGGGTGATACTCTAGTCCAAATATTTCACGTATTTTTTTTCCACCCTATCTGTGACACTTGGAAATATACATTAACAACAATTTTTTCTCGGTCTGTGTTTAGAAGAATCACACGTGGGGTTTTCCATGAATAATAATCCTCAACTATCTAAAATGGCTTAATTTATCTAACAGAGTTATTGAGAGAATTTTCTTTCATTTGTAGTAGATGTTTATTTGGCTATGTTAAAGGGACTGACATATTTGTCTGAGTACTCTGAAACTGATTATTAGCCTAAGAGATCGATGAAATGACCCACGAAAGGAAGGGGAGTCTGCCTTATTTTCCCGACAACTTGATCCAAATGTAACACTATTCAAGTATGACAGGATTAATTCCTTATGTAAAATGATTTCCTAAAATACAAAGCATATCAGATAACAAAAAGTAACTTTCATTTACTGAATGCTTACTCTATGCTAGACCTAATATAGCATCTGGAATAAAGTAATGAGAATTACTCCCTAACTAATGAAAATTTAACTAGAAAATTGTCTTAGAGGTAAGAACTACAATTTTTAAAATAATTGTATATTCATTGTATGGAAAACGGTACAATGCCCTCATACTGCATAATTTTCCATCTTAATTTTCTGTAAAAATCAAAAACATAAATTTTAAAACAGGATGCAAATAATTTTGGGTGAAAATTTTAAGCTGTTTAAAATGAAAATTAGCATAAATCCACTTGCAAAGGCATCAAACATTGGCAAATAACGGTAAAGAAAAATTTCCGAAACAGAACAAAGACAACATTGAATAAGTGACAAAAGAATATGAAGTGTAAATCCCCACACAGAAGTCTGAAGATACTGGAAAGAAATGAAGAGAAAGCTTAAAATTAACACTTAAAAGTCAAATTAGCAAAATAAGATTAGAATTCATGGAACTCGAAACCACAAATAATCGAAAAAGAAAATTGTAATGAATATAAGTAAAAATTATCCCACTTAACTAACATTTATTAAGTACTCTTATGCATCTGGTATCGATTTTAACCCAAAGAAAATCATAGCTCTGACAAACAATGGGCACATATTGATATGTTTAAAGCCTCTAAGATTTCTTCCATTGCTTTATATGTTTGTCACTACAAATTAGGAAGTAATCTGCTTATTAAAACTTCTAAAGTATTATTATATTATACACAAATTCTCTTAAGCATTTTACAGAAATGTGTTTAAGTATTTTCCATAAAGCACACCCCCTCTGACAGTTTCAAGTGGCCACACATTACCCAGGGCTGGAAACTCCCCTTTGTCCTTATTGTTCTTGCTCCTATAAACTCCACAATGCCTCCCACCCAATTAATGGCACAAAATGCCTAAATAAACAAAAAAGGAAAGATCTTTAAAAGCTCTCCAATACCAATAAAAATACTTCATTTTGAATTATTGCAGCTCAGAGTTGATACTTTACTAAGATTGACAGTAACATCAGACCCTCCCCTCAACTTACATGTCCCCAGTAATGTCACCCAGTTCATGATTCTTTCAGAGTTTTCATACATTGTTCGTTAAAGTCACTTGGCCTTTGGCCTTCTGCCTTCAGGGGTTAGAGTCACTGACTTAGGAAGAAAGATCAAATTGACCGTAGCTAGACCAAAGAACAACTAAGCACAATAAAAAGGCAAAAAGATGATGGAATGAGGAAGCACATTAGCTGGTAAAATGAGGAAGTCATTAAATAAATGAAACCTTAGATTGAATAATTGGCAAAATTTCCTGAAACAAAAGAGCTCTTAAATTCTAAAGTACTGCTGTCCTGTGAGGAAAGCGACTGAACAGCCACTTGGGTCAGGTAACACTAGATTGCCAAGGCAAGGCAAGCTGGACTAATTACACAAATCAGGCCAGGAAATCGATCTTGATGCTTAACACTCAGCTGTTTTTCCGAGAATATTAAATCAGCATCATTTCTTTCTCACCCTAAAAAAGTGCAAGAAGGTCCTGGTAACTGTACCAACCACAACTCTTCATTGCCCAACGGGTAGAAATGTTATTTGTACTAGACTCACTCAGAACAAAGCACCTCTAGAGCAGAGTTCCCTCTACCCCTAATTTCTGGCATAGTGTCTGATAATGTGAATGTGACTGGTGCATGGTGAATGAATCCATCTGATGAGTTAGCTTACACAATATGCTAGGGCAAATAATTTTTAAAATAACCTCTAGTCATTTTCTAATATCTAAGTTGTTTTACGATTCATTGTCTGTGATTATGAAAGAATGATTCAAAGAGGACTGTGGTCATTCATAAATGTTTACTTCTCATTAGATACCTGTTTCACTGTATTTCACCATTCATAATGTTTGCCATGTTGTATGAAACTTAATAAGATGCAGAAATATTCATAATTCACATCCAAACCCATTGAAGTGGCACTTTTCAAGTTCTGTGTTGAACACTAAACTGCCTTTAATAAGTGAGTCCAGATGGAGTGTGTATGTGAGACAGGGGTCGGTGAGTTAGTGAGACGTAGACCACAAACAGCATTACACTCAATCACTCCATAAGATGCCACATGGCCTAAGGTAATTTTCCATAGCAAAATCTAAATAACATTGTTCATTTGCTAATGGTCTAAATATCATAATTAGGATATGTTGCTGCAATAGAACTCTAATTACTGATAAAAAGCAACTTTCATCATGACCGTCTCCCATTTAAGGGAAATGATCATTATGCCTCACTCCAACCTTTCAACCCCTTGATCATTCCAATAAAGCATTTCTGAAAACGCCAAACATATTGTTTGATTTGGAATTGCTGTTCTAACTGGGAAATAATGATTTATGTCTTTTTCAAATCTCATCTATTAGGAATCATTACCAAGTGAGAAACAAAATAGCAAAGAGTAGATGTCTCAGCAACCATTAGACATAAGCTTATTAATTTGCAGCTAACCACTACACTATTGCTGACAAGATAGGACATTTTTCCTTCTCTTTTACTGCACCTAACACCAGAGGCACTGCTAAGCAAGCCAAAACAAAACAAAACAAAACAAAAAACCCTTGCTGTGGAGTTGATTTCGACTCATAGCAACCCTATAGGACAGAGTAGAGCTGTCCCACAGGATTTCAAAGGAGTGGCTGGTGGATTCAAACTGCCAAACTTTTGGTTAGCAGCCTGAGCTCTTAACCGTTGCAGCACCAGGGCTCCAAAGGGCCATTTAATCCAGTCAGTCTTGATTGAAGTAGTATGATTCCGTATACCTTCAGCATCCATCAGTCCTGTTGGATTTCCCTTTAAATATAAATATTTGTGCATCTTAACGTAATGTTTTATTGACTATGCAAAGACATTCAACCGTTTGGGTTATAAAAACTTATGAATAACATTGCAACAAATAGGAATCCCAGCACACTTAATTGTATTCATGAGGAACCTGGCACTTAGACCAAGAGGCCACTGTTTGAAAAGAACAAAGGGATTCTGCATGGTTTAAAGCCAGGAAAGGTGTGCATCGGGGTTGTCTACTTTTACCGTACTTATTCAATCTGTGTACCGAGCAAAATAATCTGAGAAGCTGGACTATATGAAGAAGAATGGGACATCAGCATGGGAGGAAGACTCCTTAACAACCTGCAATATGCAGATGACCAACCTTGCTTGCTGAAAGTGAAGAGGACTTGAACTTACTGATGAAGATCAAAGACCACAGACTTCAGTATGAATTACACCTCAACGTAAAGAAAACAAAAATCCTCACAACTGGACCAATAAACAACATCATGATATACAGAGAAAAGATTGACGTTATAAACAATTTCATATTACTTGGATTCACAATTAATGCCTATGGAAGCAGCAGTCAAGAAATCAAAAGACACATTGCATTGGGCAAATCTGCTTAAAAAGATCTCTTTAAAGTGTTAAAAATCAAAGATGTCACTTCAAGGACTAAGGCACACCTTACCCAAGCCATGGTGTTTTCAGTAGTCTCATACACATGTGAAAGCAGGACAATGAATAAGGAAGACTGAAGAAGAACTGATGCCTTTGAATTATGGTGTTGTCGAAGAATATTGAATGTGCCATGGCCTGCCAGAAGAATGAACAAATCTGTCTTAGAAGTACAGTCAGAATGGTCATTAGAAGCAAGGATGGCAAGACTTCATCTCACATACTTTGCACATGTTTTCAGGAGGGTAAGTCCCTGGAGAAGGACACCATGCTTGGTAAAGTAGAGGATCAGCAAAAAAGAGGAAGACCCTCAATGAGATGGATTGACACAGTGGCTGCAACAATGGACTCAAACATAACAACGATTGTGAGAATGGTGCAGGACTGGACAGTGTTTCATTCTGTTGTACATAGGGTCGCTATGAGTTGGAACCAACTCAACAGCACCTAACAGAAACAACAACAGCATAATGTCAGGGCTAGGCTAGCTATATGAAGTAGTAGAGTGGGATCCCTACATGATATTAGAGTATTTCTATATAAAACCCCCCCCCATTGCCTATTCCAACTCCTTAGAGTCCATCAATAGAAATTTCTTCTTTAGACTCTGATGTATCCCCAATACAAATTCAAATATTCTTAAAAGGAAAACAAAATAAAACAGAACAGAGCAAAATACATGGCAATTCATATCAGCTAAAATCTTGATTTGCTGAAAGCAAGCTGTGAGCAGGTCGTCTGTGTACACAATAGTAATAGGGCTTAGCATAGGGAATGGTCTTCCGCTCATTCATTTAAAAATAAGCACTAAGCACCCATTTTATTCTAGACATTAAATAATAACACTTCAGGGCACAAAGATGCATGAGTGTGATTTCTGCATTCAAAGAGTTTAGAGCTTACTAGAGGAGACAGGCAAGAAAAAAGGCAATTAAAGTGGGAAAAGTACAATGTTAGAAAAATGCCAAGTTCCATGTATTACGGAAACATCAGGGGTAGGGGCGCCTATCTGGAACTGGACTGAAAGGGCAGCAGGGAAGCTTGCTGGAGGAGATCAAATATGAGCAAAATCTTAAAGGAGTCATCCTGGAACATGGTCTTACAGATTTCCATTTTTTTTTTTTTTTTTACAATTAATTGTAATTAATATTATAATCAATCTTGAGGCTATATAGAAAAGTGGCTCACTGGATATGATGATGGCAACATAACCTATGAACTAACAATCAGCCGAAATATACTATTTTTCTAACTCAGCCTCTATTTGTAGAAATTTGAGCAAATACCTGTCCTCTTGGAGTCTTAGGTTCCTCATTTGTGAAATGTGTGGTTGGCATCTCCAGGTCTACTCCATTTAGGGTATCTTCTCTGCCCAAGTTGGGTCTCTGGCTGGTACTTTGTCCAAGGTTCCTGGGGCAATAGCAAGGGTCCCTTTCTTCCTATCTTCAAAAAAGTAAATGGTATATAGGTGTTCGTGACGAATTTTACTTACTTCACCATTTTATAACAACCAAAGCTCTGTTATTAGATAAAAGCTTATTATATTTACCATCATCTTGAAACATTTTCTCCAGAAACTTATTTTTTCTTGTAAAATTATACAAAGGGAAAACATTAAATACTACAGTTAATTTTTTTGGTAACATAACAAAATTTAGTAAAGAACTTGAAACAGAGAATGTAAGTACGAAGGTTTAAAATTTTCTTTCAGAACAAATCTGTTTTGGAAGAACTACAGGCAAAATGCTCCTTAGAAGCAAGGATGGTGAGACTAAGTCCAGCGTAGTTTGGACGTGTTATCAGGGGGGATCAATTTCAACCCCTGGAGAAGAACATCATGCTTGGTAAAGAAGAAAAAGGCCAGCAAAAAAGAGGAAGGCCCTCAACGAGATGGATTGACACAGTGGCTACAAGAATGGGCTCAAGCATACCAATGATTGTGAGGATGGTGCAGGACTGGGCAGCGCTTCATTCTGTTATACATAAGGTTGCTATGAGTCAGAACTAACGAGGCGGCACCTGAAAACAAGTACCAAGATTTACCGTTTTCTTTCAACAGATGCTTGTTAATTTGACCAATTTTTTAAAAATAATTTTTGTTGTGCTTTAAGTGGAAGTTTACAAATCAAGTCAGTCTCTCACACAAGAACCCATACACAACTTGCTACATACTCCCAATTACTTTCCTCCCCATGAGACAGCCCGCTCCCTCCTTCCACTCTCTCTTTTTGTGACCATTTTGCCAGCTTCTAAGCCCCTCTACCCTCTCATCTCCCCTCCAGACAGCAGATGCCAACATTGTCTCAAGTGTCCACCTGATCCAAATAGCTCACTTTTCATCAGCATCCCTTTCCAACCCATTGTCCAGTCCAATCCATGTCTGATGGGCTGGCTTCGAGGATGTTGACCATATTTTTAAAATTTCAAAAGAGGTAAAAAAAAAAAAAAACTTTTTAACAATAGATTGTATCTAAATTTTTCTAAAAGTATTTTTTTTTTTCTGAATTACACTTTGTGAATAATGAGTGGAATTTCCAAAGGAAAACAAAATCTATGCTAATAAAAATAAATTCAAAAATATTTTTTTCTCATATATGTAGCTTTTTTTTTTTTCTTTTTAGGAGAAAAAGAATTATGTTCTTTTTCCTATATAATTATCTTTGGTTATCTTATGAGGGTGAAATTATAAATCTGAAGGGAATAAATATTACTTGAGTCCTGATTAATAAAAAGATACATTTACAAGAACATTTTTTTATTGTACTTTAAGTGAGATTATCATGTTCTGAAAGTATAAGGTTGTGCTGACTTGAAAGCTGAAGTACAACTTCCAGCACTATTCATAGCCAATACTACAACTGGGAGAAATAGGCTGTGTCATAAATGCGCTTGTGTGTCATAATCAATATTAAAAAGTGCAGTTCTTCAGCATCACGAAGGTTGTGATCAATCACTAGAGAAGCATATCTTCTGAGGGAAGACTGGTTCTGTTATATCAATAAATGAATAAACGAATGAACAAATAAATAGTATTTCTTCCCAATATGTTCCACCATTAATAATCAGTTCTAGTTTTAATTTGTGATTCAAAAGCCCTTCAAATTTTAGAACATTACACTAGGTTCTCAATGTAAAGTGTAGGCAAATGCAGATTTGCTATAAGGGTAATTAACAAGGGCAAGCTAGAATTATTATGGCCATAGGTTGTATAACCTTTTTTTCTTTTTAACTTTATATAATATAATATGATACACCAAAACAGAAAATCTTTGTTAATTAACGTGAAGGTCATAATGAATCAAGGAATGATCAACAGCCAAATTTGTAAGTTAGTTTTCCAGTTCATTGAATTTGAAGAGAGTATTCTTGCAAAGTACTTTCTTCTCACAATGCTTAATTACTCTCTGTTCTCACTCTGGGAAAAAAGGAAAAAGACAGAATTAACAGTAGTAAAGATTTAGTCAATTTTATTCTGAATCTGCTGGAAAAGAGCCTTCCTACTTGTGTGGGTGTCTAGGTGGCTTTATCCCTGGTTTACACCCTGAGACAAGGAGTTCAGTGCAAATAGTGTATTTGGGAAGAGATCCCAGAAAGCACTGGTTGGGCAGTGGAGAAAAAAGACAGGGAAACAAAGGAAGTCAATAAAGAGCAAAAGGGTAGGTTCCTGCTGTGGAAAACTGGGCTCCATCCAACTAGTGAATTATGGGAAACAGTAGATACTGCCTCAGAGTAATCCCACTTGTTGGAGGAAGAAGCTGGAGTATTTACCTTGAAATCATATGAGTCATAGGTTGAGCACGGGGCTGGCCCTGCTCACAGACTACTTGAAACCCCTCAGGTAGAAAGTTGCAGGGGTTTGCAAGGAGAACACCATTGACATCTGCTGGAACAGTGAGTGCAAGGGGTACAGGAACATGCTACACCGAAACAATGATTTAACAGTGCAATGATACACTTGTTTAGTAAGCCCTTTCAAGTGTCCTACGTTGTTGAAAAGAATGGAAGAAATTGCTATGTCCAAGAAATAAAGATAATATTACTATATGATTTTTATAATTACTATTGAACAGAAAGCTTCCTCATGAGCACAATTAAGTGTTTCGGAATTCCCATTCTTCGCAGTGTTATCCATAGTTTGTTATGATCCACACAGTCGAATGCCTTTGCATAATCAATAAAACACAGGTAAACATCCTTCTGGTATTCTCTGCTTTCAGCCAGGATCCATCTGACATCAGCAATGATATCCCTGGTTCCACGTCCTCGTCTGAAACCGACCTGAATTTCTGGCAGTTCTCTGTCGATATACTGCTGCGGCTGTTTTTGAATGATCTTCAGCAGAATTTTGCTTGTGTGTGGTATTAATGATATTGTTCTATAATTTCCACATTCGGTTGGATCACCTTTCTTGGGAATAGGCATAAAAATGGATCTCTTCCAGTCAGTTGGCCAGGAAGCTGTCTTCCATATTTCTTGGCATAGACGAGTGAGCACCTCCAGCACTGCATCTGTTTGTTGAAACATCTTAATTGATATTCCATCAATTCCTGGAGCCTTGTTTTTCACCAATGCCTTCAGAGCAGCTTGGACTTCTTTCTTCAGTACCATCGGTTCCTGATCACATGCCACCTCTTGAAATGGCTGAATATCGACTAATTCTTTTTGGTGTAATGACTCTGTGTATTCCTTCCGTCTTCTTCTGATGCTTCCTGCATTGTTTAATATTTTCCCCATGGAATCCTTCACTATTGCAACTTGAGGCTTGAATTTGTGCTCATGAGGAATCTTTACATAGATCAGGAGACAGTTGTTTGGACAGAACAGGGGATACTGATTGGTTTAAAGTCAGGAAAGGTGTGCGTCAGGGCTGTATTCTTTCACCATACCTATTTAATCTGTATGCTGAACAAATAGTCCGAGAAGCTGGACTATATGAAGAAGAACTGGTGTCAAGATTGGAGGAAGACTCATTAACAACCTGCGTTATGCAGATGACACAACCTTGCTTGCTGAAAGTGAAGAGGACTTGAAGCACTTACTAATGAAGATCAAAGACCACAGCCTTCAGTTTGGATTGCGCCTCAACATAAGGAAAACAGAAATCCTCACAACTGGACCAATGAGCAACATCATGATAAACGGAGAAAAGATTGAAATTGTCAAGGATTTCATTTACTTGGATCCACAATCAACAGCCACGGAAGCAGCAGTCAAGAAATCAAAAGACACATTGCATTGGCTAAATCTGCTGCAAAGGACCTCTTTAAAGTGTTGAAGAGCAAAGACATCACCCTGAAGACTAAGGTGCACCTGACCCAAGCCATGGTATTTTCAATCGCATCATATGCATGTGAAAGCTGGACAATGAATAAGGAAGACTGAAGAAGAGTGGACGCCTTTGAATTGTGGTGTTGGCAAAGAATATTTTTGAATATACCATGGACTGCCAGAAGAACCAACAAATCTGTCTTAGAAGAAGTACAACCACAATGCTCCTTAGAAGCAAGGATGGCAAGACTGTGTCTTACATACTTTGGACATATTGTCAGGAGGGATCAATCCCTGGAGAAGGACATCATGCTTGGCAGAGTACAGGGTCAGCGGAAAAGAGGAAGACCCTCAATGAGGTGGATTGACACAGTGGCTGCAATAATGAGATCAAGCACAGCAACGATTGTAAGGATGGCTCAGGACCGTTGTTCTGTTGTGCATAGGGTCGCTATGAGTCGGAACCGACTCGACGGCACCTAACAACAATGACATTGAACAGAAATGCGATAAATACTTTATAACCATTTCAATGAATAAATCATTTTACATATGCAAGTACACAAGTGTATACCTGCAGATTAAACTACAAAAACTGGAACGCTGGATGATAAAAAAACTGGAACGCTGGATGATATGCGTACACATACTCACGCACACACACAAGATTTTGAAACCTCCAAGACATTGTTATGTATTGTTGCAGACAATAGGTTTGGTTATGTATTTATCCTTCCTGCTTTTTTTTTTTTCGTTCCTTGTTGTATTTTTGTCCTAGCTGGTATAACGTCTTTCTGCCAGACAATTCTCTTCAATATTACTTTCAGTGCATATCTTCTGACCACAAATTCTTTGTTTTGATATTTAAAAATATATATTTTGCTTTAAATTTTGAAGGATATTTTAACTGGGTATAGCCTACCTTATTCTACATATTTTTAAATATAAAATTATTTTTGAAACCTGTTTGACTAGATGGGGAATTCTTTTACTCTTTTCACCGCATGGGGAATTCTTTTCAATGTACAATTATTGTTTTATCGATAGCTTAATAAAGTAGCATCTCATTTTCTTTAGGTTTTTGTCATTTCTCATAAAAATAATACCCCTGAGTTTGTTCATGTGTTTATTGGCCATCCGAATATCCATTTATCCAAATGTAACTATTAATGCATCTTGCATATTTTTCCACTGGGTTGTTTGTTGATGTTGCTGGATGTGAACTGGATGGGAACCCAGTATCAATTATACATGTTACAAATATCTTCCCCAGCTTTGCGTGCGTCATCCTAATTTTTTAATGATCGTTTTTAATTTAATTTTAATGTAGTCCAAATCATCAATCTTTTGCTTCATATTTAGTGACTTCTGTGCCTTATTTAAAGGCGCCCTGGTGGTGCAGTGGCCAAAGTGATTAACTGATAATCGAAATATCATCAGTTCAAAACCACCACCAGCCACTCTGCTGGAGAAAGATGTGGCAGTCTGCTTCCTTAGCGATTCACAGCCTTGGAAACCCTATGGAGTCGCTATGAGTTGGAATCGACTCCATGGCAGTGGGTTTGGTTTTTGGTTTTGATGCCTTATTTAAGAAATATTTCTTTACTCTGGGAAGATATCACATATTATTTATGGCTGCTTTTTTTGCACCCCACTGGCAGAATTGAATAGTCACCACAGAGACCATATGGGCCACAAAGCCTAAAATATTTACTATCTGGCTATTTATAGAAAAGTTTGTTAAGCTTTGGCCTAACATAAATATATCTATACCAAAAAGAGTGAAAATAAATAATTTAATATAAACAAAAGAAATTAGAAAAATAATACGGAAAACAAATGAAAAGAAAAAATAAAAGCATAATAAGATGAATTGATAAAATGTATACAAAAAAGTACAATTAAATTAATGAGTAACTACCATAATAAAGAAAAAATAAAAACATGCTTAACTATTAGAAATGAAAATGGGTAAATCACCAGAGATATTCAGAAATTTTAAGGAACTATAAACATATTTTGTACAACGATATAAAATTATTAAAACATGGGCATAATGCAGTTTATTCTATAAAAATATGAAATACAAAGCTTGTAGCAGATGACGTGGAAAATCTAAGCAGAGCAGACCAATTACAGGAAGGAACCAGAATTTTCAAATATTAGCTTCTAAAAAACACCAGATCTGGATGGAGTCACAGGTGTAGTCAATTAAGCCTTTAAAGGATGGAAAGTTCCAGTGCTTTTTAAACTTTTCCAGGGTATACACTGCCACGACTTTTCACAATCAAAACGCATATAGACACATCATTTATGAATGTTAGTGTAAAATCCTAAATACATCCCAGAAAATATAACCTTACCGTATATTTAAAGATTAATATGCCATGACTAAAAAGAGCTTATTCTAGGATATTAGAATGATTTAACATTAGAAAACTTGTTAGAATAATTCACTATATTAATAAGTCAAACAACAATAATGTTTTTGTAGATAACAAAGTCATTAGGTAAAACTCACCATCAATTTCCGATTAAAAAATACTTAAGTAAAATTTTAATAAATGGGTGCACGATTAATAATGAAACTGTAGAAGCATTCATAATAGTTAAGAACAGAGTGCTTCATTATACCTATTAACATGCTTTATTAGTTACCTATTGCTTCATAACAAATTACCCCAAAACTTAGCAGTTTCAAAAAATAAATATTTATTATCTCACAATTCCTGTGGGTCAGGAATTTGGAGTGGCTTAGCTGAGTCCTCTGGCTCAGGCTTTCTCCCAAGGCATTAATTAAGGTGTCAGCTGGGTATACAGTTATCTCAGGGAATTGACTCTGGAGGATTTGTACTTTATTACTTACACCGATCTTACTTATTGTTTATACAATCTCGAAATTTCCATCTTTCCATGGATCAGATTGCCAATAATATTAAATATATGAGAACTCCATGGCAAGACCATGAGAACCCATGCAATCTCCTACACTGTTAGTGGAAGTTTAATTTGCTATAATTGTTTTTAAAGATAATTTTTAAATTAAAATATATGCTTGATATTTCACCTATCAATTTCCTAATTTAGTATGTACAAGGATGTTTATTTCTGCTTTGTCTATCACTGCAAAAAGCTAGGACAATCTGTCTTTCAGTAAAGGACTAGTTAAATAAATTATAATATATCCATACAATGGACTATTATGCAGTGCTTAAAAGTTAGCCAAATCTTTGTGTGTGGATAACACAGACATTCAAAGGTACAATTAATATTATTTTTAAGTGGTGTGAAAGAGTGATTAGAATATGTGCCTAATTACGTAATTAAAACAATTTAGATTAGAAAATACGTGTGTATGTATGCGTGTCTGCGTGTATGCATATATATGTATATACGTACATCCCTGGGTGGCGCAAATGGTTAAACACTGGACTATTAACTGAAAGGTTGGTGGTTCAAACCCAACCAGAGGCACATTGAAAGTAAGGTCTGGCAATTTGTTTCCGAAACGTCACAGCCTTGAAAACCCTATAGAGCTGCTCTACTTTGCACACTTGAGGTCTCGCTGAGTAGAAATTGACTGGGGGGTAACTAACAACAACAATGTATACATATGTGTATGCGTGTATATAAACTTCTGGGGACTACGGCAGGATATCAGGGCTGCAGAATGACAAATTTCTCATTGTATCCTCTTTTATCGTTGACTATTAAACTTGTAAAATAACTTTTGATGGTTTTACTACCTTTACTAAATACATGAATTATTTTATAATAATTAAAATTGAATAACAATTATTATTGTATTGTAATTAAGGAAACCCTGGTGGCATGGTGGCTAAGTGCTAAGGCTGCTAACCAAAGGGTCTGAGGTTCAAATCAGCCAGGCACTCCTTGGAAACTCTATGGGTTTCTGTCCTATAGGGTCACTATGAGTCAGAATCAACTTGACTGCAATGGCTTTGTTTTTTTTTTTAAATTTTTATTGTGCTTTAAGTGAAAAGTTTACAAACCAAGTCAATCTCTCATACAAAAACTTATATACACCTTATACTCCTAGTTGCTCTCCCTCTAATGAGACAGCACACTCCTTCCCTCCATTCTCTATTTTCATGTCCATTCAGCCAACTTCTGCCCCCCTCTGCCCTCTCATCTCTTCTTCAGACAGGAGCTGCCCACATAGTCTCATGTGTCTATCTGCTTGATCCAAGGAGCTCACTCCTCAACAGTATCATTTTCTATCCCATTGTCCAGTCCAATCCCTGTCCAAAGAGTTGGCTTTGGGAATGGCTCCTGTCTTGGGCTAACAGAAGGTCTGGGGACCATGACCTCCGAGGTCCCTCCAGTCTCAGTCAGACCATTAAGTCTGGTCTTTTTATGACAATTTGCGGTCTGCATCCCACTGCTCTCCTGCTCCCTCAGAATTCTCTGTTGTTTTCCCTGTCAGAGCACTCATCGGCTGTAGCTGGGCACCATCTGGTTCTTCTGATCTCAGGCTGATGTAGTCTCTGGTTTATGTGGCCCTTTCTGTCTCTTGGGCTCATAATTACCTTGCACATTTGGTGTTCTTCATTCTCCTTTGCTCCAGATGGGTTGAGACCAATTGATGCATCTTTTTTTTTTTATTAACTTTTATTGAGCTTCAAGTGAACGTTTACAAATCAAGTCAGACTGTCACATAGAAGTTTATATACATCTTACTCCGTACTCCCACTTGCTCTCCCCTTAATGAGTCAGCCCTTCCAGGCTCTCGTGACAATTTTGCCAGCTTCCAACTCTCTCTATCCTCCCATCCCCCCTCCAGACAGGAGATGCCAACACAGTCTCAAATGTCCACCTGATATAATTAGCTCACTCTTCATCAGCATCTCTCTCCTACCCACTGTCCAGTCCCTTTCAAGTCTGATGAGTTGTCTTCGGGGATGGTTCCTGCCCTGTGCCAACAGAAGGTTTGGGGACCATGACCGCCGGGATTTCTCTAGTCTCAGTCAGACCATTAAGTATGGTCTTTTTATGAGAATTTGGGGCCTGCACCCCACTGATCTCCTGCTCCCTCAGGGGTTCTCTGTTGTGCTCCCTGTCAGGGCAGTCATCGATTGTGGCCAGGCACCAACTAATTCTTCTGGTCTCAGGATGATGTAGGTCTCTGGTTCATCAATTGATGCATTTTTGATAGCAGCTTGCTAGCATTTAAGACTCCAGACACCATTCTCCGAAGTGGGATGCAGAATGTTATTTTAATAGACTTATTATGCCAGTTGACTTAGATGTCCCCTGAAACCATGGTCCCCAAACCCCACCCCTACTACGCTGGCCTTTGAAGAGTTCAGTTTATTCAAGAGACTTCTTTGCTTTTGGTTTAGTCCAGTTGTGCTGATGTCTCCTGTATTGTGTGTTATCTTTCCCTTCACATAAAATAGGTCTTATCTACTATCTAATTAGTGAATACTTCTCTTCCACCCTCCCTCCCTCCCCTTCTCGTAACCATCAAAGAATATTTTCTTCTTTGTTTAAACGATTTCTCGAGTTCTTATAATAGTGGTCTTATACAATATTTATGCTTTTGCAACTGACTAGTTTCACTCAGCATGTTTCCCTGTTATGAAATGTTTCACAGATTCATCATTGTTCTTTATCGATACATAGTATTCCATTGTGTGAATACACCATAATTTATTTATCCATTCTTCCGTTGATGGGCATCTTGGTTGCTTCTGTTTTTGCTACTGTAAACAATGCTGCAATGAACGTGGGTGTGCATATATCTGTTCGTGCAAAGGCTCTTATTTCTCTAGGATATATTCCAAGGAGTGCAATTGCTGGATAGTATGGTACCCTATGTTAAACGCTGGTGGCGTCATGGTTAAGTGCTACAGTTGCTAACCAAGAGGTCAGCAGTTCAAATCTGCCAGGCGCTCCTTGGAAACTCTATGGGGCAGTTCTACTCTGTGCTACAGGGTCGCTATGAGTTGGAATCGACTTCACGGCACTGGGTTTTTTTGTTTTATGGTAGTTCTATTTCTAGATTTTTAAGGAAGCACCAAATCGATTTCCAAAGTGGTTGTACCATTTTACATTCCCAACAGCAGTGTATATGTGTTCCAGTCTCTCCACAACCTCTCCAACATTTATTATTTTGTGTTTTTTGGATTAATGCCAGCCTTGTTGGAGTGAGATGGAATCTCATTGTAGTTTTGATTTGCATTTCTCTAATGGCTAATGAGCGTGAGCATTTCCTCATGTATCTGTTAGCTACCTGAATGTCTTCTTTAGTGAAGTGTCTGTTCAGATCCTTTGCCCATTTTTAAATTGGGTTATTTGTCTTTTTGTAGTTGAGTTTTTGCAGTATCATGTAGATTTTAGAGATCAGACGCAGATCAGAAATGTCATAGCTAAAAACTTTTTCCCAGTGTGTAGGTAATCTTTTTATTCTTTTGGTGAAGTCTTTGAATGAGTGTAGGTGTTTGATTTTTAGGAGCTCCCAGTTACCTAGTTTCTCTTCTGCATTGTTAGTAATGTTTTGTATACTGTTTATGCCATGTATTAGGGCTCCTAGCATTGTCCTTATTTTTTCTTCCATGATCTTTATTGTTTTAGATTTTATGTTTAGGTCTTTGATCCATTTTGAGTTAGTTTTTGTGCATGGTGTGAGGTATAGGTCTTGTTTCATTTTTTTGCAGATGGATTCCAGTTATGCCAGCACCATTTGTTAAACAGACTGTCTTTTCCCCCATTTAACTGACTTTGGGCCTTTGTCAAATATCAGCTGCTCAGACGCAGATGGATTTGTGTCTGGATTCTCAATTCTGTTCCATTGGTTTATGTATCTTTTGTTGTACCAATACCAGGTTATTTTGACTGCTGTGGTGGTATAATAGGTTCTAATATCAGGTAGAGTGGGGCCTCCCACTTTGTTCTTCTTTTTCAGTAATGCTTTACTTATCCAGGGCCTCTTTCCTTTCCATATGAAGTTCGTGATTTGTTTCTCCATCTCATTAAAAAATGTCGTTGGAATTTGGATCGGAATTGCATTGTATTTATAGATGGCTTTTGGTTTTTTGGTAGGATAGACATTTTTACAATGTTAAGTCTTCCTATCCATGAGCAAGGTTTGTTTTTCCACTTCTGTTGGTCTCTTTTAGTTTCTTGCAGCAGTGTCTTGTATAAGTCTTTTACATCTCTGGTAAGATTTATTCCTGAATATTTTATCTTCTTGGGGTCTACTATAAATGGTATTGATTTGGTGATTTCCTCTTCAATGCTCTTTTTGTTGGTGTAGAGGAATCCAGCTGATTTTTGTATGTTTATCTTGTATCGTGATACTCTGCTGAACCCTTCTATTAGTTTCAGTGGTTTTCTTGAGGATTCTTTAGGGTTTTCTGTGTATAAGATCATGTCATCTGCAAAGAGAGACACTTTTAGTGGTGGGTTCTTGCCAATCTGGATGCCCTTTATTTCTTTATCTAGCCTAATTGCTCTGGCTAGGACCTCCAGCACAATGCTGAATAAGAGTGGTGATAAAGGGCATCCTTGTCTGATTCCCGTTCTCAAGGGGAAAGCTTTCAGGCTCTCTCCATTTAGGATGATGTTGGTTGTTGGCTTTGTATAAATGCCCTTTATTATGTTGATGAATTTTCCTTGTATTCCTATTTTGCTGAGAGTTTTTATCAGGAAGGGGTGTTGAACTTTGTCAAATGCCTTTTCTGCATGAATTGATAAGATCATGTGATTCTTGTCTTTTGTTTTATTTATATGATGCATTACACTGTTTTTCTAATGTTGAACCATCCCTGCATACCTGGTATAAATCCCACTTGGTCATAGTGAATTATTTTTTTGATATGTTGTTGAATTCTATTGGCTAGAATTTTGTTGAGGATTTTTGCATTTGTGTTCATGAAAGATATAGGTCTATAATTTTCTTTTTTTGTGGTGTCTTTACCTGGTTTTGGTATATCAGGGATACGCTGTCTTCATAGAATGACTTTGGGAGTATTCTGTCCTTTTCTATGCTCTGAAATACCTTTAGAAGTAGTGGTGTTAACTTTTCCCAGAAAGTTTGGTAGAATTCTGCAGTGAAGCCATCCAGGCCAGGGCTTTTTTTTTTTTGTTGTTGTTGGGAGTTTTAAAATTACCTTTTCAATCTCTTCTTTTGTTATGGGTTTATTTAGTTGTTCTGCCTCTGTTTGTGTTAGTTTAGGTAGGTAGTGTGTTTATAGAAATTCCTCCATTTCTTCTAGGTTTTCAAATTTGGTAGAGTACAATTTTTCACAGTAATCTGATATGATTCTTTTAATTTCAGTTGGGTCTATTGTAATATTGCCCATCTCATTTCTTATTTGGGTTATTTGCTTCTTTCTTGTTTTTCTTTTGTCAGTTTGGCCAATGGTTTATCAATTTTGTTAATTTTTTCAAAGAGCCAGTTTTTGGTCTACACTTTCAATTGTTTTTCTGTTTTCTATTTCATTTAATTCTGCTCTAATTTTTATTATTTGCTTTGTTCCGGTGCCTGAGGGTTTCTTTTGTTGCTCTCTTTCTGTTCAAGTTGTAGGGATAATTCTTTGATTTTGGCCCTTTCTTCTTTTTGTATATTTATTTATTGATATAAATTGACCTCTGAGCATTGCTTTCGCTGTGTCCCAGCGGTTCTGATAGGAAGTGTTTTCATTCTTATTGGATTCTATGAATTTCTTTATTCCATCCTTGATGTCTTCTGTAACACAGTCATTTCTGAGCTTTTTTTTTTTTTTTTTGGCTTGTATTGTAATTAAAGTCATATAATGATTTTCTTGAAAATTAAGAAAATAAGATATATTCAGTCATTTAGAGAACAAAAGTAAAGACCATCCGTCTTTCTCCAAAATACATTTTGTACAAACCTAGTCTTGGAGCTTGTATTAAAACAACGACAGAAATAGCCATAACAATGACAACAACAAAAAATGTTCTTTTATCAAAATAATCAGAAACACCTCAAATTCCACCTTAGACAACAATAATGTATAGTCACATATTCAAGCCTCTTACTAACTCTGCAGTAAAGAAATGTTCTTGTTTAACCAAGAGTTTTCTAAACATATTTATTCAGATAATTTTTCTTTGTTTGATTTATCACCTATGAATATTCTGCAAAAATAGCTGTAGCATCCATTTAGTACTACACCAGAGGTAATGTAGTCAATTTAGCTAAGTTTAAGAACAGTACTGAAGTAGGTGATTTAGACTGGCTGTTGAATGGAAAAATTCTGGAGGGATGACATCTTGGCAACACTTCTAGGTGCCCTCGCCCTCCATGTCCTCTCTCTAAGGTTACATAACAATGAGAGAGATGCTACCTTAACCTGGAGGATGCATAGAAGGTTGGGACTCTTCAGAAATTTTTGGGTGAGAGATCAGCTACAGGACTTTGCTATCTTTGGTACTGAACAAAAGTTAAGATACCACTGGCAGAGAAGAACCATTGTGTTTTTTGAAAACCTGGCCAAAAATCATATTTGAATGCTCCAAGTGGCAGATTTCTGTTGATTCCTTTGGAGAGGAGTTGCCTCATGGATTTGCTCTTTGTTGTGTTTTTTGCTCATGCAAGTGCTGTTAGAAGTGGAGGGTCACTGTGCCACTGGCCTGAATTGCTCCTGGCCCTAGCGATTGGACAGAAATGTACTTTGCATGCAGGGAAAACTCAGAGGACAGAAACTTCTTCCAAATAGCTAGTAGAAAGATAAATCCATTTGCAGTTCATTTTTTAAGGAAAAAACACCTGCATATTTTCTAGTCATAACCTAATGAAATAAGTCAATAATAAAAGGTGATCTACTTGGAAATTATCAGCACTCATAAAAAACCCCTGAATAGAAGAGGAAATCAAAGCTGAAAATAAAACTTACCTATAGGGTCCCTGTGAGTTGGAATCTACTCAATGGCAATGGGTTTGGTTTAGTTTGGATTTTATAAAATACATTAAAACTGTAATAATGGGATAATTTATAACCTAAGTATTTAAATGATTGCAGAATTATGAAGAATAAATCAAATGGTAAAGACATAAATGCTTGAACATAAGGCAGGTGTATTTTCTTTTGCTGTTATTCTACAAAATTATTCCTCATAAATGACACATTATAGGAGCTTGTGCAAAGTCTCTCAAATTATATATCATGCTCTCAGTTTGTTATTAAACAGCAATGGTCTAGTTGAGGAAGTCATGTTAGGCTCAAATGACAATCTTCATTGCTAATTTGAAATGATTTCAAAGTTCACCTGACAGAATTGGCTAGGAAAGTAGCAAAGAAATAGAATGAAGATTCAGTAACTATCTCTGAGTAAATAATTCCATAATTAAAGTGTTTGATCTTATGAGAAACATGGATTTGAAAAATTATTCACAATGAAAATACAGTGGTTATACTATAGACACCATCAAAATTCATTTTGGGCACCAATGGGGGGGGCTTTCTTAAAATTATGCAAATAAGGTTTAATTGTGTGAGGAAATTCCAATGAACCATCAGTTGTGGATTCAAAAAGCGCTGCGTCTTAAACGACTTAGATTTGAAGATTATGTGCATTAGGAAAAAGTATTCAGTGACTCACAAAGTGGAACTAGTAGAAAAAAAGTTACAATAATGTCAAAGATGTATATAAAGAAATTGAATGAAACGGTTCAAAAAGTTTAGAGAGGAAAATTGAATAAATAAATTCCTTTTTCTTGTCCCTGACAAGATGGTAACCTAGAACTTGTATGGCTACTCCCCCAAGCCCAACCACTGGTATACCAATAAAGTAAGAGAAAAGGCTATGGATAGAAATAAAAAAGAAAGAAAAAGAAATGAGACAGAGACTGTCATCAATTGCAATTGGTCTGGGTGTCAGATGCATTTCTATAAATGGATTCTAGTCTCAACAGATTATGATCAGAAAATGAGCAATTGGTTTTTACTTAGTGTAGGGAAGAAACAATAGAACTTTGAGAGATAATAATAATAAATGACTGTTGTTGTTTTATGCTACTAAGGTTGGGTGGTTAATTTCACAGCAATAAAGATCAAGAACAGATTTTAGTACCTGGGAGTGAGGTGCTACTGCAATAAAAAGGAAAATGTGTGACAATGGCTTTGGGACGGACCAGGCCATGGACTGAATGTAAAGACTTCAAAAAGACCATTAGCAAAAGCTTGATGGCCCTCAGAAAGGCTGTAACTGAGAGATTTAAATGAGAAAAATGTTACTGGAACATGAATGAAAGGAACATGTATTATGCAGTGGAAGAATCCCTGGATGGTGCAAAAGGTTTAAGCATTGGGCTACTAACCAAAAGGTTGGTGGTTCAAACTCACCCAGAGGCACCTCAGAAGAAATGCCTAGCAAACTGCTTCCGAAAGGTAACAGCTGTGAGAATTCTATGGAAGGCAGTTCTACTCTGAAGCACACGGAGTCACCATGAATCAGAAACAGCTCAACAGCAATTGGTATTTTGGTTTTAATTATGCAGTGGCAGAAAATTGAGCAATACTGTATGCTGTAATAAATTAGGAAGAAATTTCATCTAATGCACTGGATGACCTAGCTAAGGTGATTTCCAAGTGGAGTGTTGAGGGTACAGTTTGGCCTTCGCTTGCTATCTATAATAAATTACAAGTGAAAGATAAAGGAAAAAAAAAAAAAACAAACCTGTTAAATGTAAAAGGCTCAACATTTTCTGGGTTAGAAAATAAAACTGTTTCTCCTTCCCAGGCTCTCCAGATGGCAACCAATGCAAAAATTAAGAAATGGCTTCTCTATTGAAAGCAAAACTAATATGATACCAAGAAAACACAGACTAAAGATGAAGCCAGGGTATGACTGTAAAACCCTTTGTTAAGATCTCATGAAGATTTTAAGTAGTTCCTCATAGACCCTTTCAAATAAACAAAAGACCCTTTAAGACTATTAAGGACATATCCCAAAAGATCCTCCTTGCTAAACAATAGGATTTCTAAGCATCTTAAAGGCATTGCGCCACAGCAGCCCTACTGGGAGCAAAGGCAAAGAAGCACTTATATCAATTAGATTTGTGGGTGTGACCTTTATCTAGTTGACTGAACTCCAACACAATTCATAGAAAATACACAGGACTTTTAAGACAAACGTGATAGTGAAAATAGAGCCAGTTTGGGATAAAAGGAACAGAAAATGTACAAAATTAAGGTGTCTTTGGACACCAAACTTCTATGGGCAGAAAGCAGGCTGAGAAAACTCCTCAACTGCAAACGCAAGTTACATTTAATGGAAGAAGAAGGGTAATTCAGTGGGTAGAAGGAAGGTCTCAGAGAACACAATCTAAAGAGAGAAGAAAATATTCATAGTAAAACTGAGCCAAAATCAAGAAACTAAGCAATATGTGCCTGCCTGAATTTGAGAATTGCTGTAGAATACTTCCTGCTGTTTTAGCTTTTTTTTTTTTTGAATAGAAATGTCTAAAGCAATCAAGTAATATATGCCTGGCCTGTTCCACCATTGTGTGTGGGTGTGTGTGCAGGGGAGGGGTGGTAGAGGTAACACATCTTTTTTGTTCACAGGTCTTCAGATTAAGAGGAAGTTATATACCTCAGGGATACAATTTCCTCTCAATCTGAAGACCTGTGAACAACAACAACAAAAAGGACATGTTATCTACCCCCCCGCCCCCCCTCCCCACACAATGGTGGAACATGCCAGGCATACCCACTGAATTACTCTTCTTTTTCCATTGGTGCAGTGGTTAAGAGCTTGGCTGCTAACCAAAAGCTTGGCAGTTTGAATGCACCATCCGCTCCTTGGAAACCCTATGGGGGCAGTTCTATGCTGTCCTATAGGGTTGCTATGAGTCAGGATACACCCAAGGGACAAATCCTTGGGTGGCAGAAAGAGTTGTCCTAAGGTGAAATCACCACAAAGTTATAGCAGAGCAAAAAGAAAGGTTTTATTTGGCATATATTCCAAGAGGCAAAAATGGGAAACGGACAAGCGTGCTGCCAGATCCATGTCTGTCTGAGTCCAAGGAACATTACAAAATCGTCAGCATATGTTAACATTACAAATGGGTAAAATCATTGAAAGTTTCCCCTTTTCACAGATTGGCTAAAAACTGCCAAATCACCGTGATTCTACATTTTGAATTGTTTTTCTTAAGAATCATTGATACAAGTTTCAGTAACGACAGTCAGGAGGGTTTTCAATGGCCCAATAAATCTTACTATTTACTAAATGCTAATAGAAAAAAATAAGAGTGGAAAATATGTGGGTCTTCTGTGCTCTGTTTATGTGAAAGTTTCCCTAAAAGATGTTTTTTAAGATTGCCCTAGT
The DNA here is from genome assembly GCF_024166365.1 of Elephas maximus indicus. Lineage (NCBI taxonomy): Eukaryota > Metazoa > Chordata > Mammalia > Proboscidea > Elephantidae > Elephas > Elephas maximus. The sequence continues at coordinate 51,312,400 of NC_064820.1, forward strand.
TACCATCTTTATACCTCAGGGCCCAGTTGATGTGTCCTTGTAAGTCCTTGTGAGTCCAGCTCCAGCTAGGTCACAATGTTTATGCTGAAGGACAAGGAATAATGGCCCCAATTTTATTTTCTAAATCACAGTTGAACACTTGATTACTGGCGGTAAAGCTTGGCAGTTCTAGCTCACTCAGAGGCACCTCAGAAAACAGGCCTAGCATCTGCTTCTGCAAAGTCACAGCCTTGAAAACCCTAAGGATCAGCTCTACTCTGCACACATGGGGTTGACATAAGTCAGAATTGACTCAATGGCAACTAACAATACCATACCTAAGGGGGACTCTCCTGGTGGTACAAACTTTCAATGCATTGGGCTGCTAAACAAAAGATTGGTGGTTCAAGTCCACCCATAGACACCTCAGAAGAAAGGCCTGGTGATTTACTTCTGAAAAATCAGCCACTGAAAGCTCTATGAAGCATAGTTCTACTTGGACACACACGGGATCACCATGAGTCAGAATCGACTCAAAGGCTACTTGGTGGTGGGGGTGGGTACCCAAGGGACTGCACAAGAATAGCCTCATCTTCACCTGGACCTGATTTAGATGATATCCCAAACCTGAACCTGAAGGCATGATAGATGAGATTTGGTGGGGACTGAGGATAAGAATCCTGGGAAGTCATTTGGAGTATTTTGCATAAAAATTTTTTGGCCAAAGCATCATCCATGGTATTTTAAAAATATGTGCACTAATCCTTGATACCCTTCGCATGGAAAGGTGGAGGCTAACCCCTCTCCCAGTGAATACAGGCTGGTCTTAATAACTTGCTTCTAGAGCTAGAATATAGCAGAGGTGATACTGCATGGCATCCACAGATCATGTGCCTTTGGAGATCTGAGCTACCATGTAAGAAGTTCAGTCATCTGGAAGTCATCATGGAGAAGAGGCTGTATAGAAAGACCACATATAAATAGACAGCAATGCCCACAGAGCCCAGTTGCTCCTGGCTCAACTGTTCATGTCTTCCCAGCCCAAATGTCAGAAACGTGAGTGAAGCTTTTGAGATGACTCTAGTCCCAGTCACCATCTAACAGCAATTTCAGGAGATACCCTGATTAAGAACTGTCTGGTTGACCCCAGACAATCCTGAGAATTGTGAAAGTAAATAATAACAAGTAATTATTATTTGTATGCCACTAGTGGTTTGTTAATGTAGTAATAGTTAACTGCAACAGAAGGAAGCCACTTGTATATAATACAGACTACACTTGAAAACATCAACAAATATTTTACTATTATAAATTTCAGCTATTCCATTAAAATCAGAGAAGTTGTTGTGGTTGTCAGGTGCCATTGAGTCAGTTCCGACTCATAGCAACCCTATGTGCATCATTATGAAACATGGTCCTGTGCCATCCTCACAATTGTTGTTATGCTTGAACTCATTGTTGTAGCCACAGTGTCAAGCCATGTCGTTAAGGGTCTTCCTCATTTTCACTGATCCTCTGCTTTACTAAGTACGATGTCCTTCTCCAGCAACTGGTTCTTCCAGATAACAGCTACTTGGCCAACTGACTGGAAGAGATCCATATTTGCACCCATCCCAAAGAAAGGTGATCCAAGAGAATTCAGAAATTATCTAAAAATATTAATATCATATGCAAGTAAAATTTTGCTGAAGATAATCCAAAAATGCTTGCAACAGTACATCCACAGAGAACTGCCAGAAATACAAGCCGAATTCAGAGGTGGACAAGGATGCTTTTGCTGATGGCAGATGGATCTTGGCTGAAAGCAGAGAATACCAGAAAGATGTTTACCTGTGTTATATTGACTATGCAAAGGCATAAGGTTGTGTGGATCATAACAAATTATGGATAACATTATGAAGAATGGGAATTCCAGAACACTTACTTGTGCTCATGAGGAACCTCTACATAGACCAAGAGGCAGTCATTCGAACAGAACGAGAGGAGACTGCATGGTTTAAAATCAGGAAAGATGTGTGTCAGGATTGTGCCCTTTCACCTTACTTATTCAATCTGTATGCTAAGCAAATAGTCCAAGAAGCTGGACTATATGAAGAACAAAAGGCTTCAGAACTGGAGGAAGACTCATTAACAACCTGCAACATGCTTCCTGAAAGTGAAGAAGACTTGAAGCACTTACTGATAAAGATCAAAGACTACAGCCTGCAGTCTGGATTACTCCTCAACATAAAGAAAACAAAAATCCTCACAACTGGACCAATAAGCAACATTATGATAAATGGAGAAAACTCTGAAGTTGCCAAGGATTTCATTTTACTTGAATCCACAATCGATGCCCATGGAAGCAGCAGTCAAAAAAAAAAAAAAAAAAAAGATGTCACTTTGAGGACTAAGGTAAACCTGACCTAAGCCATGGTATTTTCAATTGCCTCATATACATGCGAAAGCTGGGCAGTGATAAGGAAGACTGAAGAAGAATTGATGCCTTTAAATTACACCATTGGAGAATAATATTGAAATCATCACAACTCCAGAAGAACAAATAAATCTGTCCTGGAAGAAGTACAACCAGAATGCTCCTTAGAAACAAGGGTGGTGAGACTTTGTCTCACATACTTTGGACATGTTATTAATAGGGACTAGACCTCATAGGGTTGCTATGAGTGGGAATTGACTCGATGGCAGTGGGGTTTTTTTTTGAGTCCCTGGAGAATGACATCATGCTTAGTAAAGTAGAGGGTCAGAGAAAAAGAGGAAGACCCTCAATGAGATTGGCTGGCACAGTGGCTGCAACAATGGGTTCAAACATAGGAACGATTATGAGAATGGCACAGGACTGGGCAGTGTTTCATTCTCTTTGCTAAAGCGAAAGGAAGAAATGATGAAGTAAAAGAGCTGAACAGAAAATTTCAAAGGGAGTCTCGAGAAGACTAAAGTATTATAACGACATGTGCAAAGAAAGACCTGGAGTTAGAAAACCAAAATAAAAGAACATATTTGGCATTTCTCAAGCTGAAAGAACTGAAGAAAAAATTCAATCCTTGAAGGATTCTATGGGCAAAATACTGAACGGCGCAGGAAGTATCAAAAGAAGATGGAAGGAATACACAGAGTTACTACACCAGAATGAATTGGTCAACTATCAATATAATCAAGAACTGTTGGTACTAAAGGAAGAAGTCCAAGCTGCACTAAACACATTGGCAAAAAACAAGGCTATAGGAATTGATGGAATACCAATTGAGATATTTCAACAAATGGATGCAGCCCTGGAAGTGCTTACTAGTCTATGCCAAGAAATTTGGAAGACAGCTACCTGGCTAACTGACTGGAAAAGGTCCATATTTGCGCCTATTCCAAAGAGAGATGTCTTAGTCGTCTAGTGCTGCTATAACAGAAATACCACAAGTGGATGGCTTTACCAAAAAGAAGTTTATTTTCTCACAGTAAAGTAGGCTAAAAGTCCAAATTCAGGCCATCAGCTTCAGGGGAAGCCTTTCTCTCTCTGTCAGCTCTGGAGGAAGTTCTTTTTGTCAATCTCCCCTAGACTAGGAGCTTCTCTGCACAGGAACCCCGGGTCTAAAGGATGCGCTCTGCTCCCAGTGCTTCTTTCTTGGTGGTATGAGATCCCCAACTCTCTGCTTGCTTCCCTTTCTTTTATCTCTTGAGAGATAAAAGGTGGTGCAGTCCACATCCCAGGAAACTCCCTTTACACTGGATCAGGGAGGTGACCTGAGTAAGGGTGATGTTACAATCCCGCCCTAATCCTCTTAACATAAAATTACAATCACAAAATGAAGGACAACCACACAATACTGGGAATCACGGCCTAACCAAGTTGATACACACATTTTTGGGGGGACATAACTCAATTCATGACAAAAGGTGACCAAACCAAATGTGGAAATTATTGAGCAATGTTATTAACATCACATCCAAGTAAAATTTGCTGAAGATCATTTCAAAAATGGTTGCCACACTACATCAACAGGAAACTGCCAGAAATTCAAGCAGATTCAGAAGAGATTACCTTATTTTTCTAATGTTGAACCATCCTTGCATAACTGGTATGAATCCTTTTTGATCATGGTGAATTATTTTTGTGATATGTTGTTGAATTCTATTGCCTAGAATTTTGTTGAGGATTTTTGCATCTAAGTTCATGAGGGATATTGGTCTGTAATTTTCTTTTTTTGTGGTGTCTTTACCTGGTTCTGGTATCAGGGTTATACTGGCTTCATAGAACGAGTTTGGGAGTATTCCACCATTCTCTATGCTCTAAAATACCTTTAGTAGTAATGGTGTTAACTCTTCCTTGATAGTTTGGTGGAATTCTTCAGTGAAACCATCAGGGCCCGGGCTTTTTTGTGTTGGAAGTTTTAAAATTACCTTTTCAATCTCTTGTTATAGATTTATTTAGTTGTTCTACCTCCGTTTGTGTTAGTTTAGGTAGGTAGTGCCTTTCTAGAAATTTGTTCATTTCCTCTAGGTTTTCAAATTTGTTAAAGTACAATTTTTCATAGTATTCTGTTATGACTTTTAATTTCAGTTAGGTCAGTTATGATATTGCCCATCTCATTTCTTATTCGGGTTATTTGCTTCCTCTCCTGTTTTTCTTTTGTCAGTTTGGCCAATGGTTTATTGATATTGTTGATCTTTTCAAGAAACCAGCTTTTGGTCTTGTTAACTCTTTCAATTGTTTTTCTATTCTCTTTTTATTTCATGTAATTCTGCTCTAATTTTTATTATTTGCTTTCTTCTGATGCCTGAGGGTTTCTTTTGTTGCTTTCTTTCTATTTGTTCAAGTTGTAGGGATAATTTTTTTATTTTAGACGTTCCTTCATTTTGGGTGTGTGCATTTATTGCTATAAATTGACCTCTGAGCACTGCTTTTGCTGTGTCCCAAAGGTTCTGGTAGGATGTGTTTTCATTCTCATTTGATTCTTTGAATTTCTTTATTTCATCCTTAATTTCTTTTATAACCCAGTAGTTTTTGAGCAAGGCGTTGTTCAGTTTCCATGTGCTTGATTTTTTTTTCCTTGCTTTTTCTGTTATTAATTTCTACTTTCATGACTTTACGGTCAAAAAAGATGCTTTGTAATATTTTGATGCTTTGGATTCTGTTAAGACTTGCTTTATGGCCTAATATGTGGTCTATTCTGGAGAATGTTCCATGTGCATTGGAAAAGAAACTATACTTGGCTGCTGTTGGGTGGAGTGTTCTGTATATGTCTGAGGTCAAGTTGGTTGATTATGACATTTAGATCTTCCTTGTCTTTACTGAGCTTCTTTCTGGATGTTCTGTCTTTCACCAAAAGTGGTGTGTTGAAGTTTTCTACTATCATTACGGAGATGTCTATCTCTCTTTTCAATGTTTAATGTATTTGAAGCCCTGTTGTTGGGTGCATAAATATTTATTATGGTTATGTCCTCCTGGCAGATTGACCCTTTAAATCATTATACAGTGTCCTTCCTCATCCTTTGTGGTGAATTTTACTTTAAAGTCTATTTTGTCAGAGATTCATATTGCCAGTCTTGCTCTTTTTTGATTGTTGTTTGCTTTATATATATATACATATTTTCATCCTTTGAGTTTTAGTTTGCTTGTGTCTATAAGTCTAAGGCAGCATATAGTGGAATTGTGTTTTTTTATCTATTTGGCCACTCTCTGTCTCTTTATTGGTGCATTTAGTCTATTTACATTCAGCATAATTACTAGTGCTGTCATTTCGATGTCTTTCTTTGGTTCACTTAATTTTCTGTGCTGAGTTGTTTTTCTTTATGCATTTTTTTCATCTTTTTCATTGTTGTTGCTTTTGTATTTGCTGAGTCTTTATTTTTTTCTTTTGATGTGTAGGATTGTTAGTTTCTTTTGTGATTACCTTAATATTTACCCTTATTTTTCTAAGTTTAAACGAATCTTTTATTTCTATGTATCTCCTTGACTTCCTTCCATATGAAAGATCTATGACTACATTTTTTAGTCCCTCTTTTTTGTTTTAATGTTGTCATCTTTTACATATTGGTGTCTCTGTTTCCCTATTTTCAGCATTGATTTATTTTTACAACTTCCCTATCTGGGTTTATATCTGGTTGCTCTATCCTGTGTTCTGGCCTTGGGTTGTTATCTGATGTTATTGATTTTCTAATCAGATGACTCCCTTTAGTATTTCTTGTAATTTTGGTTTGGTTTTTGCAAATTTCCTAAACTTCTGTCTTTCTGGAAATGCCCTAATTTGGCCATTGTATTTGAGTGACAGTTTTTCTGGATATATAATCCTTGGCTGGCAATTATTTTTCCTTCAAGGCTTTGTATATGTCACCCCATTGCCTTCTTGCCTGCATGGTTTCTGCAGAGTAGTCAGAGCTTAGTCTTACTGACTCTCCTTTCTAGATGATTTTTTGTTTATCCCTAGCTGCTCTTAAAATTCTCTCTTTATCTTTGGTTTTGGTATGTTTGATTATAATATGTCTTGGTGACTTTCTTTTGGGATCTACCCCGTATGGGGTTCATTGAGTAGCCTGGATAGATATCTTCCCATCTTTCACTATATCAGAGAAGTTTTCTGCCAACAAATCTTCAACAATTCTCTCTGTATTTTCTGTTATCACCTCCTGTTTTGGTCCTCCAATCACTCGTAGGTTATTCCTTTTGATAGAGTCTCACATAATTCTTAGTTTTTTTTCATTTTTTAAAATTCCTTTATCTGATTTTTCCTCAAATAAGTTGGTGTCAAGTGCTTTATCTTCAATCGCACTCTTCCTGACTTCCTACACCTCTATTCTGCTCCTATGACTTTCTATTGAGTTGCCTAATTCTGAAGTTTTATTATGAGTCTTCTGGATGAATAACATTAATAAACGTCATAAATTTGAGTGAAAGAATCCATATATGAAACAATAAATACTGTACTATTAATATATAGTTGGAAAACATGCAAAACTGTTCTATAGTATAAAAGTCAATACAGTGATTAACATTTGATTAAAAGGAATGGAATGGTGATTTGGACAGCGCATGAAGGGGTGGTGGTAATGTTCAATTTCTTGAGTAGTGTGGTTGTTACATCAATTAGTGCAATTTATATTTATGATTTGTGAACTTTTCTCTTATTCTTCAATAAAAGAAAAAATTAAAATGTATAAAATTAAAATTTTTGGAATATATAATTTTATATATTTAAATATATACGTGTGTGTAATATGCAAGAAAGGGTACTTAGAAGTCATAAAAGAAATTAGACATAGTTTACTAATAAAAAATAAATTTCTGTATGGCAAACATATCTATGAACAAATTCAAAAGAAATATACTAGACCAGCAAAAGTATTTGCAATACCTAAATTAAGATTCAATTTTTCTGGTACATATAAATCACAAATTATTTTAATAAGGATGTAGACAGCCTAAAAGAAATATGGGCAATGGATAATGACGGTGATCCAAGAAGGAGATATTCCAAATGGTCAATGTCTTAGGCTGGGTTCTCTAGAGAAGCAAAACCAATGAAACATATGTGTGTGTCTGTGTGTGAGTGTGTGTGTATGTATATAAAGGTTTATCTCAGGGAAATGGCTCATGTGGTTGTGGAGCCTGGAAAGTCTCAAATCTGTGTGTCAGGCGTCAGGCTAGAAGCTTTTCCTGACCCATGTGGTCACAGGGGCTGATGAATCCCAAATCAGGTCAACTGACAGGGTGCTGGCCCATGGGGTTGCAGAAGCTGACATATCCCAGGACCTGCAGGTCAGATGACAGGCTGCTGGCTCACACAGCCGTGGAAGTGGCAAATCTCAAGACTGACAAGTTGCTGGCTAACGGGGCTGCAGAAGCTGACTAATCAGGTCAGGCAGCAGGCTGCCAGCACAAGTCCCAAGAACCGGAGGTCAGATGACAACGAGCCTGATTCAGGATCCAAAGCGAGAGTGAGCCTTGTTGGAACATTCATTTATATATGGAGGTAGGCCACACCACCAAGGAAACTCTCTTTTCAACTGATTGGTTGGTCACATCAGATCACAAAATGTAGGATGATTATATCAGATCACAAAATGGAGGATGGCTACATCATTACATAACTGCCAAATTGCATCATTACATAACTTCCAAACTACACCATTATATAACTACCAAACTACTGAGAATCATAGCCCACCAAGTTGACACTTTAACCATCAGTCAATAAGCATATTTCTTAACCTCAGTGAAAGTGAGGAAAATCCAAATTACCTGGTCCAAGTGTAAATTACAATATAATTTTGGATATTAATCTCTTAATGTTTATTTAAAGTAACAATATATTCATCCTTTGACCTCACTAACCCATTTCTGACAACTCATGCCACAGAGATAAAATCATAAGGATGTGTACTCAAGAATATTTATTTCAACATTATTTACAGTGCCAAAATGTTGGAGGGGGGAGGAAGACTCTCACACACACAGAGACACACACACGAATGAATAAACCAGACTTTAAAAGCTATGGAATACTATGTAGCTATTAAATGAATATACTAATCCTTAACTATATTGGCCTAAATTGTTGTCAGGAACACATAGTTCTTTTTAAAAAAGCAAATTACAGCATTATACTAAGTATGACCTCTGTTCTAATTTGAAAAAAAAGTCAAACACAAAAACAAAAAATCAAAGTGCATGTATGTGTATGTATTTGTTAGTATATATGAACAAGGAAAAAGATATGGAAGAAAGCACGTCAGTCTCTTAGCGTATTTTCCGGAATAGTGAACGCAGAGAATTTGGGGGAGGAAATTAACCTTTTCTTTATATGTCTTGTATTGTTTCCCAAATTAGAGTGAGTATACAGCACTTTCTGTAACTTTAAAAATAATTCAATGAGAAATAAATAAAATTAAAAAATAGAACAATAAAAACTAATGTGATTCAAAAATAAGCTAAACTGAAAAAATGGCCATGATGTTCATGTCCTGACAAAACATCTTATGATTCAAACTTCACTGAAATCTAAAACTTCATTCAGAATTAAACCTTCAAGAAACCCTTAGATGATTTTTGATCTCTATGTAGGATCTGACAAAAAACAAGGATTTCTCAGGATAGGTTGTGTTTTTAAATCTGTGAAGCATTGGTGCCCTTATGCATGACTAATGTGGACATTTGGAAATGATAGATTTGTTATCATCTACGGAAAAAAAAGACATATTTCAAAGGGCTTTTTAATAATTGTTGAATCCTTTTTGGTGACAGTTTTACTCTGTTTGGCATGCTCAGTACTATGTATAGTTCACATTTTTAAAACTACTTTTTAATACGCATCTTTGAAGCCCTTTATTCATTTTTCTCAACTCTTCCTGGCTCAACCAGGAAGTTCTAAAAGTGTGAAATCACTCACTTGCTTCATTTCGATGATTATTTCCTTTTGTTGCATGAATACAGTGCTACTCTGAGGAATCACGTGACTGCCTTTATCTTCCAATTTAAATAAAAGTAACCATGATGGATGGTACTGAGGTTTCCAAAAAGAAAAAAATCCACATATCTTCCATCGACCTCATTCTCAATTCTTATGTCTTTCTACTAGTATTCTATATGGTATTCTCTATTTTGCGGGCTGGTTATCTTACTCTACCTAGACAAATTTTAGCTCTGTTCATATTCAAACTCTATCTTTTGCTAATGGTTTTTACCTCGAATTTTACTTGCTTCGAATTGCTCACTAACATTTTTCTTCCCAGCTTCTTCAATTTAAAAATGCTGTTCAGTGTTATTTTATTTGGTTCATTAATGAAGAGTGGTGGTCCATGGAATGTCATTGTATATGGGCTTAAGAAGGCTCAGAAGTTTTGTTGGGTTCTCCTGGTGTTTCTGAAGGGTAGATCTGGGCCTGCGGGGTCATGGGAATGCTTGCTATGAGAGTTTGCTCACCAGGGCGTGTGTCGCATAAGTCTTTGTATACCCGACTGAGCCCAAGTTAGATTTATATATTATATTTTTGAGTTAAGAAGATGAAATCATCCTTTAAAATGTGGCTTTTAAACATCTCTGCAAAGAAACCATGGATTAGACATAATACTAACAATGCAATCACAAGTGAGCAAAAACAGTTGCACAGCTGACATTACTACAAGCTAAGGATAATGAAATCATCTAAGGAGAGATAATTAAGAAATGTATTTGAATGTGGATTTATAATAAATGTCACTGACAATGAATTTTTCCTTATGTATAAACTGTACTTTGAGATATTAACTATTGATAGAAGTTGTATATAGAAAATTTACAAAGATATACAAATTTACAAAGATATATACCAGGGGTGTATGCCCTAAATTTTTTTATTGATGGGCTGCGGAAATAAAAATGTTAGGAGGCTAGGTCATAATGAATGGCGACTTTTGATTTACTGTCTGCCTTACCTCCTGGGACAGTAAGCTCGCTAATGCCAGGGACTTCACAGCCTGCAGAACAGTATCTACTCCATTTCAAGAATTCATGAAATTTTTTAAATAAATGACTCGATATTTTAGGTCATTCAAAATATAATTAGACTTAGATTGTGCCATCAAGAAATTATAAATCTGTTAATAAGTAATTGATTAATCATGAGCAGTGAAGATGCTTTTCCAACACATATAATACAATCTCTTTGTCATGGATTGATTGAATTGTGTCCACCAAAAATACGTGTCCACTTGGTTAGGCCATGATTCCCCGTATTGTGTGACTGTCCACCATTCTGTTATTTGATGAGATTCTCATATGTGTTGTAAATCCTATCACTATGATGTTAATAAGATGGATTATCGGCAGTTATATTGATGAGATCTACAAGATTAGAAGTGTCTTAAGCCAGTCTCTTTTGAGATATAAAAGAGAGGCAAGCAGAGAGGCATATATGGGGACCTCATACTACCAAGAAAATAGCACCGGGACTGGAGTGTGTCCTTTGGACCCAAGGTTCCTGCACAGAGAAGCTCCTGGACCATGGGAAGATTGATGACAAGGACATTCTTCTAGAGTTGACACAGAAATAAAGCCTTCCCCTGGAGCTGGTGCCCTGAATTTGGACTTCTAGACTACTGGACTGTGAGGGAATGAATAAACATATGTTTGTTAAAGCCATCCACTTGTGATATTTCTGTTACAGCAGCACTAGTTGACTAAGACATCCCTTAAGAAATGTTTGTTGCCAGTAAGGACTCAAAGTTCCCAGTTCCCAGCATCCACTTCATGAAAATCAAACTCTAATCTTGCTGGACTAAAACTGATTTCATATATATGGCTTAACATTTTAATCTTATTTATAGTTCCATCAATTCTGCTTTTGCTCTTCTCCCTCTAATTCACTCTAGGTTTTCTGCTATTGTGTCTGCTCATCTTGCATGCTCTAGGCAGGCCCTCTTCAATATAGATGAATTCCTGAAGTTCAGTGTCACAATGAAGTCTCAATGTAGCAATAAAATGGGTTGAAGTTGATAAACTACATATTCCAAAATATAAAGATTGTTCTGAAAAATATATTGACTATTAAAAAAGAACAACAAAAAAAAGAAAGTTCATCTTTGTTCGTTTGTAGTATAATCTGAATTAAAAGAGCTACACAAAAATCAATAAAAAATTAGGTATCTTTTATCAGGAATATAAAGACAAAGTAGGTCACATCAGATTAGGACTCTAGATTCAAAGACATAATATGTTTAAGCATAAACCAAGCATGCTGGCCTCAAATATTACAAAGAACATGAAGAAGACATTTAAGAAAAAAAAAAATTGAACCCATTCACAAAGGAAAACATGAGAATGTACCAAAAGAACGAACTGAATGACTACTTTAAAATATGATATTTTTCTGTAAACCAAAAACTACTCTAAAAAATAAAATCTATGGTACTTTTGATCTCGTACTTTTTTTTTTTTAAATCCGGAAAGGGCTTTGGAATCAGATGAATAAAGAAATTTATACTAGTCCATAAAAAAAAAAAAACATATAAATAATCCAGATGTTTTAAGTATATGACATTATACATTTGAAGAGTTAAGACATAACAGACGTAAACTAATAACACCATAAAAGAATATTTATCTTAACGATAGTAACATTACTGTTCATGGAGGGGGCCTTCTGATTTTTGTGAAATACCTGAGGACTTCTCTTAGGTCTCCAAATCACTTATTTTATTCTTGCAGCTGCTAACAATAGCAGCTAGATTACTATGCTTTGTTTTCATAACTAGATAAATTGCCTTTTGGAATCATATTTAACTGGTACATTTTAAAATCCATTGTGAACTCATTTCCAGTCATTTCAAAAGCATAAACACTTGTTTTCTTGTAAAATGCTTCAGTGCCTGGGCAAGAACACCAAGCACGTCAAAGCTTTTATGTCTTCCCATTTCTGGCTCCAAAAGATTAAGAAATATGTGAATTAATACAATTTAGCATGACTAGAGTGATATTTACATTCCGAATCAGCTTCATTGGATGAAGCACACAATAATGCAGCAAGCGCAAGAGTTTCAGATCTTAACCCAATAATTTTTAGTTATATCACACTTCAAAGTTTTGGCTTAGCTCTTCATAGAACTATCTCATGTGTGATTTTGCTGTGTTTGTTTTCTAAACATAATGTATTCTCTGGCAACCCAGACTTCACTAAGGCTTTTGCCTAAATAAATCTATTTTCTGTCTAGGACACACTGTGAGAAAATTGTCTTTAATGGCGAAAAGACCATAGGCTACATACAATTTTTTTTAATTCGACATAATAAAAATACAATATTTCTACCTCAGAAAGACAAGCTCACCTGGTTCAAGGACCATATATTTGCTTTTACAAAATACAGTCAGTTCTATCCTGCGTTTGACAATAATTCTGGGGACAACCCCATCCCATCTGGTGGTTGTTTCAACGCACAAGCTGCAACGATGGTGGGTTGGGGGACAGATGTCATGATAACCAGAGGAATGCGTAGCTTCCAGAAGTGTGTGGGGAACTTAATTCCAAGAAGCTTGGAAGAGATGTTCATCAAACCAATGAGTAAGAAGCAGATGTAGAAATTGGGATGAAGTGCCAAAAATTCAGGAAATCAGAAGATGGGAGTAATTGCAAGCAGGGCCAGAGGAAAAACAGAGGTTTCTGGTGTAAAATGGCATATGGTTTGCAGTTCCTGATCCTGCTGTTCTCAACCCTCCACAAAAGTATCTGTGAAAATGGGAAATTCACTGAAGTCAGAACATTATAAACCAAAACTGAGAATAAATCCATTAACAGAATCTATCAAGAATTTTCATAAAGTACCCAGCCCTCCCCCAGTACAAAGATAAGAAAATTGGATTGAAATTGCAATGGGTATTCCAACTCTACTTTGCACAATCAAAAAATAGTTTCACTCTCCTGTTACTTACCTGATTCAGAAATAAATCTGTATCAATCGGGAAACTAGGTAACAGTCTTTCCTCTACATAGGTGCTGTATTTTGAGATTCCTCTTCTATCTCCACAAACTGCTATCACCATCACTACGTCTGTTTGTACATCTATTTGCAGACCATAGAAATATATATAACAACTGGTTATGAATGAGTGTGTATGCGTGTTTACTGAGGAGGTTGTCTACTGATACTGCACAAAATCCTAGAAGGTTCAATCCCTAGTAATGAGAAAAAACTTAGAATAGTACATACTGCAGTTTTCAAAGCACTTTAGTTATTCTTGTTAGGTGTCATCAAGTTGGTTTTGACTCATAGCGACCCTATGTACAACAGTATGAAACACTGCCCAGTCCTGCACCATTCTCACAATTGTTGGTGTGCTTGAGCCCATTCATGCAGCCACTGTGCCAATCCACCTCCTTGAGGGTCTTTTTCTTTTTCTCTGACCCTCTCCTTTACCAATTATGATGTCCTCCTCCATGGACTGATCCCTCCTGATAACTTGTCCAAAGTATGTGAGACACAGTCTCGCCATTCTTGCTTCCAAGGAGCATTCTAGTTGTACGTCTTTCAAGACAGACTTATTCCTTCTTTTGGAAGTCCACAGTATATTCAGTATTCTTGGCCAACACCGTAATTCAAAGGCATCAATTCTTCTTCGTTCTTCCTTATTTACCGCCTAGCTTTCGCATATGTATGAGGCAACTGAAAACACCATGGTTTGGGTCAGGCTCACCTTAGTCTTCAAGGTGACATTTTTGCTTTTCAGCACTTTACAGAGATCTTTTGCTGCAGATTTACCTAATACAATACTTCTTTAGATTTCTTGACTGCTGCTTCCCTGGGTGTTGATTGTGGATCCAAGTAAAATGAAATCCTTGACAGCTTCGATCTTTTCTCTGTTTATGATGATGTTGCTTATTGGTACAGTTGTGAGGATTTTTGTTTTCTTTATATTGAGGTGTAACCCTTACTGAAGGCTGTGGTCTTTGATCTTCATCAGTAAGTGCTTCAAGTCCTCTTCACTTTCAGGAAGTGAGGTTGTGTCACCTGCATATTGTAGGCTGTTGATGCTTCTTGCATCATTTAATATTTCCCTGTAAAATCCTTCACTATTGCAACTTGAGGCTTGAATTTTTTTTTTCCAGGTCTTTCAACTTGAGAAATACAGCGCGCATTCTTCCCTTTTGGTTTTCTACCTCCAGATCCTTGCACATGTTATTATAATACTTTACTTCGTCTTCTTGAACCGCCCTTTGAAATCTTCTGTTCAGCTCTTTTACTTCATCATTTCATCTGTTTACTTTAGCTACTCAACGTTCAAGAACAATTTTGGTCTTTTCTTTCTTTCTTGTCTTTTTAATGATCTCTTGCTTTCTTCATGGATAATGTCCTTGATGTCAGTCCACAACTCGTCTGGTCTTTGGCCATTAGTGTTTAAAGGATCAAATATATTCTTGAGATGGTCTCTAAATTCAGGTGGGATATACTCAAGGTTGTACTTTAGCTCTCATGGACTTGTTCTAATTTTCTTCAGTTTCAACTTGAACTTGCATATGAGCAATTGATGATCTGTTCCGCAGTTGGCCCCTGGCCTCATTCTGACATTGAGCTTTTCCATCATCTTTTTCCACAGATGTAATCAATTTGATTCCTGTGTATTCCATCTGGTGAGGTCCACCTATATATATAAAAAAAACCTATATAGTTGCTGTTTATGTTGGTAAAAAAGGTATTTGCAATGATGAAGTTGTCGGTCTTGCAAAATTCTATCATGCAATCTCCAGCATCGTTTCTATCACCAAGGGCATGTTTTCCAACTACCAATCCTTCTTTGTTTCCAACTTTCGCATTCCAATCACCAGTAATTATCAATGCATCCTGATTGCATGTTCAATCAGTTTCAGACTGCAGAAATTGGTAAAAATCTTCAATTTCTTCATCTTTGGCCTTAGTGGTTGGTAAGTAAATTTGAATAATAGTCATATTATCTGGTCTTCCTTGTAGGCGTATGGATATTATCCTATCACTGACAACATTGTACCTCAGGACAGATCTTGAAATGTTCTTCTTCATGATGAATGCAATGCCATTCCTCTTCAAGTTGTCATTCCTAGCATAGTAGACCATATGATTGCCTGATTCAAAGTGGCCAATACCAGTCCATTTCAACTCACTAATGCCTAGGAAACCAATCTTTATGCTTTCATTTCATTTTTGATGATTTTCAATTTTCCGGGATTCATACTTCGTACATTCCAGGTTCTGATTATTAATGGATGTTTGCAGCTGTTTCTTCTCATTTTGAGTCGTGCCACATCAGCATATGAAGGTCCTGAAAGCTTGACTCCATCCACATCATTAAGGTCGACTCTACTTCGTGGAAGCAGCTCTTCTGCAGTCATATTTTGAGTACCTTTCAACGTGAGGGGCTCATCTTCTGGCATTATTTCAGACAATCTTCCTCTGCTATTCATAAGGTTTTCACTGGCTAATTCTTTTCAGAAGAAGACCTCCTGGTTCTTCTTCCTAGTCTGTCTTAGTCTGGAAGCTCAGCTGAAACCTGTCCTCCATGGGTGACCCTGTTGGTATTTGAATACTGGTGGAATAGCTTCCAGAATCACAGCAACATATAAGCCCCATAGTACAACAAACTGACAGGTAAGTTTTAATTATTCTTAGTGCAGCACAATTAGGTTTTGAGGTACAGGAGACTCTATCTCAGATCAGCAGCATCTCACTGGCCAATGAAGACAGGGTAATTACTATGTGCACCGACTTGCTTTTTGGTTGTAGACCTGAGAAAGGATTCTGTCAGAGAGCAAGAAAATAGCAGTTATGGTTCATGGCATTCCAATCAATGGAGTTTGGGTTAGTTAAGATAAGACAGTGAGAAGCATATTTTTGCGGTAGGACATTGACTGTGTTTACTCGAGTCATTTCAAAGAGACGCAGTCCCACATAAGCTTTTGAAACTGTTGGCAGCTTTCTAATGTCCACTGAGAATGAGATAGTCAATGCCTAGGATCCTTCTGCATCACTTTCACAAAGCCATTGTTAGTGTTCTGAAGATGCAAATGAGGAGACAGTACTTCATTTTTAATTTAAAGTGTCTGATTGTCACATAAAATAATAGTCAATTCTTCTTTTTTTTTAACCTATATTTGAAACTAAGGTGAGTGCAGAGGTAAGATTTCGGAAGCAGAGTGGAAGAGCAGAAGCATAAAATAAATATAAGTTCTGCTTGCTTTCTCCATTTATCTCCCTCTGTGGTTCATAAATGGGTTCCAAAAGCAATTCTAACATAGATTTCAAAACTATGCTGGCTAACAGCCACCTCCATGAATTAAGGATTAAACTTGTTAGGTGATTAACATGAAGGACAATATTCCTCTGCATGTATATGCTTTAAGAAAAACCTAAATTTCCACTTCATACTTCAAAAAGAAGTTTTGTGAGGCTCAAGAGAGACTTTACTTGAAATCAAGCTTCATTTTTTCTTGTTTGCTCAGGACTTTATGCCCAGATACTCTTTTTTTTAAGAATATTTTATTGTGCTTCCAGTGAAGGTGTGCACAGCAGATTGGGTTCCCATTCAACAATTTTACACAAATTGTTCTGTGACATTGGTAAAATTTTTCACAGTGCCTGAACATTTTCATTTTTCCTGTTCTGGTTGTTCTGTTTCCAGTAATCCAGCTTCCCTGTCCCTTATCTTCTCAGCTTTTTTTTTTTTTTTTTTTAAGTAATTGTTGACTGTTAGGTTTCATATAGATGATTTTTTAAAAGAGTACAGGAATCACAGGTGATTTTGTTTATTTTGTAAGCCAATCTATTATTTGGCTAAAAGGTGACCTTGGGATAATTTCAATTCAAGGTCTAAAGAATATATCGGGGCAATAGTCTCAGGGAGGTCTTTAGTCTCAACCGATCCAGTAATTCTGGATTTTTTAAAGAATTTGAGTCACTGTTCCACATTTTCATCCAATTCTATATGAATCCATCTATTGCAGTCCTGATCAGCATAATTGGTAGTGGTAGCAGGGCACCATATAGTTCGTCTGATCTCAGGGTCAATGATTCATGTAGACAGTCCTACAGACTAGTTTATTCTCTGTGTCTTGGGTTTCCTTCTTCTATTTATTTTGTTATGCACAAGTAGAAACCAATAGTTGTAACCTTAGATGGCCCTTCAAAAACTTTTAAGACCCCAGGCACTACTCACTAGGCTAGGATGTAGAACATAAACTTTATGAACTGTATTATGTCAACTGACAAAGTTGACCCACAAGACTATGATTCTAAGCCTTCAAACCCAGAAAACCAATCCCAAAAGTTGTTTGGTTTTATCTAAGACATATCTGTAACTGTGCCCCCTATGTGCTTTATAATACACATGAGTATATATGCATGCACATTGTCTTAGGCTGGGTTCTCTAGAGGAGCAAAACCAGTGAAGTGTATATGTATATACATATAGAGAGAGAGACAGATTTATTTCAAGGAAATGGTTCATGCAGTTGTGGAGGCTGGCAAGTCCCAAATCCGTGGGTCAGGCGTCAGGCTGGAGGCTTTTCCTGACTTATGTGGTTGCAGGGGCTGATGAACCCAAAATCAGCAGGTCAGATGACACACTGCTGGCTCACAGGGCTTTAGGAGCTGGTGAATCCCAAAATCTGCAGGTCAGGTGGCAGGCTGCTGGATCACATGCCGGATGGAAAAAGAGTGAACTTAGCCAGAACACACTCCCAGGAAACTCCCTTTTCAACTGATTGGCTGCTCACATCAGATCACAAAAAGGAGGATGACTACAACTGAGAATCATAGCCTAGCCAAGTTGGCACATACCTTAACCATCTTACACATACATACATGCAAATGCATATACATACTCTTATTGTCTTAGTTATCTAGTGCTGCTATAACAGAAATAGCACAATTGGATGACTTCAACAAAAAGAAGCTTATTCTGTCACAAACTAGGAGGCTAGAAGTCCAAATTCAGAGTGACAGCTCCAGGGAAAGACTTTCTGTCAGCTCTGGGGGAAGGTCCTTGTCATCAATCTTCCTGGTCTAGGAGCTTCTCAGTGCAGGGACCCTGGGTCCAAAGAACGCACTCCCCTCCTGGCACTACTTTCTTTGTGGTTTGATGTCGCTCTATCTTTCTTCTCACTTCTTTTATATTTCAAAAGAGATTGACTCAAGATACAACCTAATCTTGTGAATTGAGTCCTGCCTCATTAACACAACTGCCTCTAATCCTGCCTCATTAACATCACAGAGGTAGGATTTACAATGCATAGGAAAATCACATCACATGGCAAAATTGAGGACAATCACACAATACTGGGAATCATGGGCTAGCCAAGTCGACACACATTTTTGGAGGAACACAATTTAATCCGTAACACCTATATACCCACATATATATATACCGACACACAAAGCAGCACACATACATACCCCCACATATATTTTTTGGCTGTTGGTGGGTTATAAAATTGTGTATCCATAGCCCAGATACCTTTTTGTTGTTCAGATCCCTTGTCCCTTTTGACCACTTATCTAGCTTGGTCTTCAATTTCAATTGTCCAACTCCTTGTTAACCTTGCTGTGATTGTTAAGACCGTGTCAACTTGGCTAGACCTTGATTCTCAGTTGTTTGGTAGTCATGATGTAATTTGGCAGTCGTGTGATGATGTGATCACTTTCATGATGAGATTTGATATAATGTGATCACCACCATGATGGGATCTGCTGTGAATAGCTAATCAGTTGAAAGGGAGTTTCTTTGGGGTTATGGCCTATATCAAATATAAGTGGACTTTCTGGCAAGGCTAGTGGACTTTTGCTTCCTCTGGATCCTGCAACTGGTTCCTATTCTTTTGACCTCTAGTTCTTGGGACTTGAGCTAGCATTTACCTGCCATCTTGCCTACAGATCTAGGATTTGTCAGTCTTCGCAGCCTATGAACAAGATCCCTGGTGTCTGACTTTTCAGTCTTGGGTTCACCAGTCCCTGTGGCTACCTGAATCAGGAGGTCTCCAGCCTGACCACTAATGTGGGTCATTTCAGCCTCTACAATCACATGAACCATTTCCTTCATATAAATCTCTTTATACAGATATTTATTTTGCTTCTCTAGAGAACTCACCCTAAGACACTTACCCTACAACATCTGCCTGACGTTTTCAATATCACTGGCATTTTTAGGATGAGACTTTGGGCCCATCTATTAGCTGCTCTTCCTATTTTAGCAACTCTATCCCACTAACCTGCTCTGTGGCAGCCCAAGTCCTGACATGATCTCTATCTCTCTCACTTCAAATGAGACTGTTGTTTGAATTGAAAAATTTAGTCTGTTATTGGGATTCTACGAAGGCCAAGCCACAAAGACAAAAGTTTATAAAATTTACGCAGTTTGCAGTTTTTACAAAATCTGCTTTGTTTGATTTGCACGTGGAGAAATCTGATGTCAGTAAGAACTAAGGCTGGAAAGTGAAGACAGCACTAAGCCCTCTTTTGGGGGAGATAAAAAATGTAAACAGTTGTAATTAACAGATTACAAAAATCCTTGTAGAATAATAAGCAGGCAATGGATCATAAGAATAATTATTATCAGGTTCTTCCATTGCCTGAAATATTCAAAGCTAGTTTATTTGTGAATACTTTAAACAAATTAGAAATCTTTGTTGCTATATATTCTGGGAAAGTGTTGTATATTTTTCCCCAGCATACTGAGAAAATTTTCAACTGAGGTGTTGCTGCCCATGACTGAGCATAACTTCTTAGACTTAAATCTTCACATCTGGAGAAGCTTAGCTTTAGAAGACTTGTCTTTTAACTGCTTTCCAACCATACTCATTGCACATTGTTTATCAACACTATCTGTGCCTTTTCTCTGGCTTTTCACAACAATGCACACAGCTCAGGTGAAGAGTAGGTGTGAAAAATGACAAGTAGATTCTGGAAGTTTCATAATTCTTCTAAACATTTTGAAATAAAATTTCTAGACCTATGCTAAACTCATATTGAGTTTCAGAGTTTTTTAGGGTTAATTTACTGTTCTACCAGCCTTGATCCTGAATTGATATTTTCGTTTGTTTAATGTGAGTGGTCTTTCTAATCCCACAAAGTAAAAACCAAGTTTACAAATGTAAAGCCATTTTACTTTGATTTAGTACTTTTTCAAGAGTAGGCTTCACAAATCAATGTTTGAACTTTGACAGCAGAGTAGTCTCAAAAAGTGTTTTTCCCTCCATCTTTAAAAGAAAAGGACTAAGACCTTTGCTGAGGGGATTCCTTTCTCTCCTCTGAAGATAAACACTGGTAGTGTGGTAGGCTGAGAGGATCAAGGACTTGGCAGGGATGTTTTGTCCAAAAGTAACTGTCGAGCCTAAAAGCCTGAGGTCATGCAGGTGGGATGCAATCTGTGGGATTATTCCTGTTGTTTCTCTATTGTTGAATCAAGTCCCATTCTCTGAAGGAAAAATTAACTGGGATCTCTGTGAGGTGCTAAGGATGAAACTGTGAACTATGATTTAGAAGACCTGGGATAAACCATAATCACTTGAGCCTCACTTTTCAATGTATATAATATCAATGGCTACCGTTTATCGAAGAACTAGAATGTTAGATCTTTCCCACTATTATCTCTGACCCTCACAATATCCCAACATGTGATTTATGAAATTCATTTTATTGACTTAAAAAAAATTTAGTCAATTTTACACACTAATGCCTGCCACGCTATGTAACGTTTTTGTGAAAATCAAATGAGGTGACACATGTAAAAACCATTTGAAAACTGGTTACTATTCCAAGTTAGAAGGACTTTTGGCTACTTTTCTGGAAATCAATTTCATCTCTATTTTTTTCACAATTTAGTTGCTCTCAGAAGAAAAAGAAGCTGTGTACAGATTAAAAATCCTAACGTAATCATCAGTAAATTAAAATAAGAACATTTAGGCACACATTTTTTCCTCTGAGTAATAACTTGGAAAATGTAAATATGTTTATAGCTAATTATGACATTATTAATAGGAAATGATATAATTTAGATACTTAGAGTCTAGTGAGAAAAAATTTTACATTTTGCTCTGGAACTCAATAAACATAACACTATCAAAATAAAACAAAACTAATCTAACACAAATAATAAAAAGACTTAATGAATGGGATGAAAAATAATCAAAACTCAAAGAAACTGAAGCATAATATTTGTTGTGTGCAGTTATGTTATATGCATATAGGCAAATGATTCTGATTCTAAAAAAAGCAAGTGGCTCAAAGTAGGCTAGTTGCAATGAGGCTTATAAAGAGAAGAGAAGGGAGAGGATAGAAGATAAACCATGGGCTAATCTTAACCACGACTGATTGAACCCTGCCCTCCCCCTTTTACTGAGATCAACTGATATCAGAAAACTAGGTGGTCTCTGACCGGGCAGCAAAAAAATTTGGTTCTATGAGTAAGAAAAATCCTTAAAATCTAAATAAGACGTCTGTTATTAATTTTTCTCCGATAGTGGGTAATACATAAAATGCTTTTCTAAAGGTATGTTCTTCCACTTTTTTTCAAGAAAAGGTTTTGTCCCAAAATTATAGTATTCCTTTTTATATATACCATGAAAGTAATAGTAACTTTTCATTTTTTGAAACATTAAGTATTTTATATATATGTATATATATACATAAAATCACACACATATGTGATGCTCAGAGACAGAGAGAGTAAAAGAGACTGAGATTGTGAGACAAAGACGAGATGAATTTTAGTTCTTAAAATTAGGTATGCAAGAAATATATATATATATATAAAGCTGTAGAAGATTAATATATATGTATATAATATATATGTATATTAATCTTCTACAACTTAATTTCTGGCTCTGAAACCCCATTTTAATCATGGTTTAAATTTAATTCCCATAATTCTTGAGTGTACTGCCTACTTTGACCCCTAGGTTATTTTTCTAGGGCCGAGTCATAGGGGGATATTTAATTTGGTCATTGATGTTACCATTCAACGAGACATTTCTCTGTTTGCAAAACTCCTACAGGTCTTCTAGTCCTTTCCATGCCAAGTTTGGAAGACGTAATGCTACCTTCTCCCATATACGTCTGGAATATCACTTCTTCCCTGGTGGTAAAGCCCGGATACACAGCTCTCTTTCATCCATAAACTCAGGGGATCTCTATTCTCGATGGAGGAGTTCCCACCCTCTATGGACGGCCTTGGTTACATACTTTTCCAAAACATAGTTCTTAATCTGTGAATCTTCTTTTATATGCTTCAAACTTTATTCTTGGAAGAAGTACAGCCAGGATGCTCCTTAGAAGCAAGGATGGAGAGACTATGTCTCACATACTTTAGACGTGTTATCAGGAAGGGCTGGTCCCTGGAGAAGGATGAAGGATGTCATGGTTGGTAAAGTAGAGGATCAGCGAAAAAGAGCAAGACCTTCCACTAGATGAATTGACCCAGTGGCTGCAACAATAGGCTCAAGCATACTAACGATTATGAGGATGGCACTGGACCAGGAAGTGTTTCGTTCTCTTGTACATAGGGTTGCTATGAGTCAGATCATACTAACGATTATGAGGATGGCACTAGACCAGGAAGTGTTTCGTTCTCTTGTACATAGGGTTGCTATGAGTCAGAACCGACTCAACAGCAACTAGCAACAACAGCAAACTCTGTTCAGACTTAGATTTTTGGAAAACAAAAACTAGAGATATCTTCAGTTTATTTTTGTTTCCTACCTTGCTACTTTCCCTAAGACAACGATGTTCAAAACTAACCCCAAACCAAAACCAAACCTGTTGCCATAGAGTAGATTCCAGCTCACAACAACCCTAGGACAGAGTAGAACTTCCCCCATCGGGTTTCCAAGACTGTAAAACTTAATGGAAGTAGACTGCAACCTCTTTCTCCTGCAGAGTGGCTGGTGGATTAAAACACCTGACATTTCAGTTAGCAGCCAAGTCTTTAACCAATGAGCCACCAGGGATATCTCCTTAATATGAACAGAGGAAACAGAAGAAATGTATAATTAAGTACCCCAGTATGATCGGCTGAATAAAACCAAACTCAACCCCATGCCATCCAGTTGATTCTGACTCATAGTGGCCCTATAGGACAGGGTAGAACTGTCCCATAGAATTTCCAAAGAGCAGCTGGTGGATTCAAATTGCCAGCTTTTTGGTTATCAGGTAAGCTCTTGATCCCTGTGCCACCACGGCTTCAGGCTGAATAAAGGCCTCCAAATATGTCTACATTCTAACACCCAGAACCTGTGAATATTACCTTATGTGGCAAAAGAGACTTTGCAGATGTGACTAAGTTAAGGATTATGAAGAGATTATCTTGGATTATCAGAGTGGGCCCAGTGAAATCACATCAGTCCCTTTAACAGGGACAAGAGAAGTGAGACTCAGAAGAAGCGATGAAGTATTGATGGAAGCATACATTGGAGTGATGTGGTTTAAATGTACAGGATGAGGCCACAAATCAAGAAATACTAGAAGATGAATAAAGCAAGGAAACTCTCTCTGAGAGCTTCAAGATAGGACCAGCCCTGCCGATACTTTGAATTTAGCCCAGTAAAACTGATTTTGGACTTCTGGCCTCCAGAATTGTAACAGAATAAATCTGTATTCTTTTAAGCCACTAAATTTGTAGTAATTTGTTACAGCAGCAACACAAAACCAATACAGTCAGAATTCCTACTATTAAGAGGTAAAAGTTATCAAAATTCAAAGCTTTTCCTGATAATGATGTTTTCCTTTAACTGAAAAATTGGGGAATTCTTAAACATGTTTCGCTTCCATGTGATACATTATTTTATTTTTCCAAACATCATATACTTTTGTTCCAACAAATCATGTTTTTCTTTGAGAAAATCTCCATATATATTAAAGATGCATTTAAACATGAGCAGGATGTTGTGGAATTGCTGTTTTAATATGGTCGGTCCATATTCATGAAATGTCCTTATTGTTTTAAATTGGTTTGGTCTTGATAGTTCCACATTTTTAATAATTTCTTCTACATTTATTGCTAACCCACTGCATTGTAGGCCTTTTCTAGTTCCTGTGGACATGATGATTGATTACATATATAAATAACTAGAAAGTTATCAGTGAAATAATAGCAATATATAAAGAAAGCTCTGTTGGGATGTGTGGTAGAATCTTACACAGTGGCTCCCAGCGAACCAGTCCTGAAGGTATTTACATCATTCAAAATTGAATGTAATCTCCAAAACTGATTGTGAGCTTGACCTGTGGGATATAAATACGCTTAATTCAAACGGAGGTTTAATGATCACTTGCTCAATGGGGCTTGTCTTTTAGGAACTCTTGCTTTTAACATCTAGACACCATGTGAAAAAGCCTAAGTTAGCCATGTACAGAAAGCCAAATGAAAAGAGAAATAATTCCCAGACCCTGGCTATTCCTGTTGAAGAGCCAGATGTGAAGAAAGCCATCTTGAATTTTCCAGCTCCAGCCATCATCTGACTGAAGGCAAGATCAGTAGAAGAATGATGCAGCTTACCCTTGCTATGCTGTAGAATTATGAGCAAGTAACATGGTTGTTGTTTTAACCCACTAAGTTTTTGGGTTATTTATTACGTATCAATAGATAGCTGAAATAGGAGTTGGTATCTTGAAAGTGGGATGTTGCTGTAAAACATGGGTATTGGCTTTGGGACTGGGCAATAAGGAGGCTCTTAATGGAGGCTTGCGGTGCAGGGAGGAGATTGCTACTGGAGGTTGGAGAACATTTGTGTCATATATTGGTTAAAAAAAAAAAATTGATGAGACTGTCACCTGAAGTAACTTGGAAGACAGAAAAACTATTTAATAAATTTGTGCTCCAGATAAAGAGATGCCAGGCAGACTGGTGAAAGTATAATCTATCTTTTTCAAAGTTATCTTCCATAAAAAGTATCTCAAAAGAAAGATGAACTAAGGAAGGAATGTTCAACTTTCAAGTAGAAATTTAGAGGAATTATTTACAAACCAGGGCTTACTGGGCTGGAAAATAAAACTTTTTCATTCCAGGCTCTACATCTGGCAAAAGGTTTTCAAGTAAGAAACAGCCTCAGTGGAAACATCATACACAGGGTGCTGAGAGTGAAGTGATACATAAAGGCAATGGTGCAGCTGAGTTTCAAAGTTATTAAGAAGACAGAACTTAAGGTATTGCTTCTCATATTTTGATGTTCATATGAGTCATATAGAGATCTTATTAAAATACAGATTCCTATTTAGTTGGGGCCCAAAACTCTTTATTTCGAGCAAGCTCCGAGGTAATGCCACTACTGCCAATCCATGAACCACGCTACAAGAAGCAAGGATCTCATTAAATTCTAGAGAATCTGGAGACCAACTGGAAGGCAGAGTTAATGTAAAGGAAAGAGGTTTGGATAACTTGCTGTTGGGTGCTGTTGAGTCGATTCTGATTTATAGAAGTCCCATGTGAAGAAAAGAGAACTACCCCATAAGTTTTTCTTGCTGTAATCTTACCAAAGCAGATCACCAGGTCTTTCTCCTGTAGAGTGCGTGGGTGAGTTCGAACTGTCAACCCTTCAGTTAGCTGTCGATCACTTAACCATCGTGCCACCGGGGCTCCTTCCTTTAAACTGGCCTGGCAACTTTCTAGGACTGTTGTAACTCTCTTTCCCAGGGGTCCCGAAGCACTCCATATTTACTTTCAAAGTAACATACATCACCCTGTATTGTAATTACTTTTTTCGCCCCTCAATTCCTTGAAACAACTCAATATCTCTGTCTAGTTCTTTTGGTGCTGTTTTTACCTGTCCTAATGGAACACAATAGGTTTTCAGCCAATGTATGATTATTATCTGTGCTCTCACGGTAGAAAAGGTGTAGCAAATTTGACACTGTTTTCCAAACCTCTGAGATTTATAAGTAAAAAAAATCAAATCTTTGCCAGTTTGTTTTCTTTCATTCATAATGTAGAGTGAACGGCTTGGTCAATTTTACTTTCTAGTTACTGGATTTTGAAAAATGAAAACTTATGCATAATATCTGGACTCAAAAAAAAGTCATCAAGGTCTACCATTCCTTCTTTTCTCTTTCCATTCCCATTCTGTACCCCTTACCCCATAATATCCATTGGCTAAGTGTTGAAGAGCTAAGGCCAAAATATTATAATCAAAGATTGAAATTTTGTTTTAGCATATATTTGTGAGATATTGCAACTCATCTCAAAAGTTCACATACTTAATGCTTCTCTTAAAAGAGCAAGAGAAGTACATAATATAATGGAAATTTTGGGATCTACGGTTCTTTTAGAAATACAGCCTTTTTCAAAATAGAAAAATATTATGTTCTAAGTTGTCCGTACATCATACAAACAACCAGTCGGTGAGGTCATTGTCATGCTAGAAAGGAGGAACTGATCCAAGTAGCAGAAATACATTTCCAAAGTAAAATTTGCAACAGAACATATTTAGATTGTTGCTTTAATGTTTTAATGAGTAATATTATTATATCTCAATGATTGTTTTCCAACTTAATGTAAGCTCCCTTTGAAGATTCCCTACATGCTACATTTGATTCTCAGGTTTAATCTGAAATGAAATACAGCATTCTCCTAGCTTTATGCAGTAATGTCAGTGACTTTCTCTTAAATCAGCCAGGAAAAGACAAATTACCAAAATCAAACTTATTTGAATTGTTTTTAAGTGATTGCAGACAATACGCATTTACTGACACATAAAACTTGGAAAGTTTTAGCTTCAAATGATAAACTTGCAAAAAGGATGTAAATGACTGAATACAAAGGGCAGTAATGGAAAATATTCTGCCACTTTAATTATAGGTTTAAATATCACAAACACTGTAATGATATGTTTTACTTGACTTTTTTTTTTTTTTGGTTTCTAAGCAATAAAACAAATTTGCAAATATTAAGCTCAATATCTCTTTGAAGTAGGTTTTTTTTTTTTTCCCCTGGGCATCATTTTCAGATCAATAAAAAGTAAGAGTGTTAGTAAATGTTTTCCGGAGGCAGCTAAGGTGCCTTCCATACCAGAGTGGTCCTGAAATTGGTAACCACGATTTCTCCCAACCTCTTGCTTTTTCTTTCTAAAACAGTTAATTATAGTAAAACATACTGAAATGTTTTCCTTTAATGATACTCATGGTCTGCTATTATGCTTTATTAATATTTTTATTTCATCTATTATTGGGAGAATGAAACAATGTGGGCATCTCTTTTTCAACCGCTCAGTGTTATTTTCAGCAACAGATTATTTTCTGTTATTTAACAGGATTCTGGAAACCACCTACTCATTCAAGTTTGATGTGGTCAGACCACTGTGGTAAACTAATGGCCATCATTACCGTTTGTTTAGTGTTTACATTTTGTTTAGCAGTGTTTTCATATTAGTGGCTACTCGGGGAGATATCTCTCAGATAATTACGGCAGAAAACGTTGACAGAAGTCTGAATTGTGCAAACCTAGACTCAGGAATTCTCAGTCTTGGCTTCCCACGAGTAAATACGTTTTCACTACATTCACATCCTTCTCCTCACTACCACTTAAGTGTAAAAAGTTTATTTTCAAGGTAGACAAATATATATATATATATATGCATTCAGTCCTTAGAGATTTTATTTTTATTGATTTTGCAGGTTGTGAAAATGTTTTGCCTCAAGGCTTGACTGTATTCTCCTTAGATTTCACTTGTTTGCAGCTCCTGTTAGCTCTTTTTTTTTTTTAAATGTAGACAAAGGTGCTTTGGCCATGTTCTGAGATCCATAGATAGTTCCCCCATTAAAGTTATCTATTCTGTTTGTGACATGATAGCCTAGCAGGAACCAGTAGGCCATTAGGAAAATAAGCAAATTCTTATCTGGAAGTCATTAACTAGAATCACTCATTCTCTCTTCACTCTTGCCTGGAAGTTGATTCTTTTCTCATCCTGGAAAAATATTTTGATAGAGAATTAAGTGCTGGTGAAAGGTGAATATGTGGCAGATGGACTAGAAGGAGGGAGAAGACTAAAACTACATTTGTCTATGCAATCTCTGAGGGAGGTCAACAGAGACAAGGTCAGTGCCTAGCTAATGGTATTATTAGTCCTGTGCTTAAGTTCTGATGTGGAAAAAGCAGGTCTACAGCCAATTTGTTATGCTTCCCTGAAGGGGTTTTTAATTCATGTTAGCTAAAACATAGCTTTAGGTAACAGAGTTTTAATACACAGTTCTTGATAATCCATGGAAATCAACTAGAACTACAAATTAGAGCTGTCAGTCATTACCAACCTAATGGGTCATCTAAACTCAAGAAATCAGTGAAAAACCACATTCCCAGCTCCAATATTAATTTCAAGGTAATATCCTGGCCCAAGATCATTAATGCCAGAGTAAGGTGAAGGCTGGAGGGCATTTTCTCACTGTATTCCCCACTGAGGTCCACGGTACATACATGAACAGAGTCTGAATGATCACAGAGTGATCCTAACAGGAGAAAGAATATGCATTTCTTCAGAAAATCATGTCATTTTTGCAACATTATAGAAGTCTGTGCACATAATAAAATTAATCATAACTTTTCATTTGCCCCCAAGTTTGTCATTTATAATTAAATTGTGACATATATGCCCATTTCATATCCATATGTCATAGTTTTGTTCAACTGTCTTAGCAGCAACACCAAGTAACATTAGATCAGTCTCTCAATTCCAAGTCAGCATGCCACTCTTGAGATCTGCTGACCAAGTCTAGAAACTTAAGTTAATGTCATAATATAAATTGTTTAGTGCTTCACTGAATTGCAAAGGCATCATCTTTTACAATTCATATTATTTCATTTATGTCAACAAGGACTGATTGATGGTTTAGGGCTAGTTAGTCAATGGGCCCAGCGCTCAGTGATGTTTTTTCTGGCACATTTAAGGTCTCTGAGCACATGGTAGAGTGGAGCTTCCAACAGCCCCCTCAGCAAATCTGTCCCAACGCCCAGATTGTGCTGAGCTCCAGAGGGAAGATATGTAGAACCGGAGCCAGCAACTGCACTGGCTGATGCTCCCCACCACATCTCCAGAACTGAAAAGACAACCGAAGTGGACAGCTTTTAGAGGACATTTTACTCTATTTCCTGAAAATGTCCTAGAGCCTGCATCATCGCTGACCTCGGCTATCCTCTGGGGAGAAGGCCAGCAGAGTGGGGGTTTACAGTAGTTTGTGTCCACTCCTGTGAGTTAGAAAAACAAAGAATAATGTGTCCTTCAGATACAATCAATATCACTGAAATTAAGTAACAAAATGTAATACAATTGTATTAGTTACAAACAGACTCTAAATATGACTGCTTAAGCTTGAATAATGTTGCTTAATTTTAAAGGGAAAAAATGTACTCACAGACCAGAGAACAAGGAGTCTCTGAATTCAAGTTTGAAATTCCCCGACTTAAGAAATTACCTTTCAGGTGTAACTAATCAATGAAAAAATGTTTTGGCTTTATATATGGTTAAAAAAAAAAAAATTTTTTTTTTTTTTTTAAGAATTAAGATCAAAGGAAAGGCAGGGGGGAAAAACATATAAATGTAGTAGATCTCTAAACCAGAATTCTAGTCTGAATGTCTGTATAAGTAACCTGGCAACCTACTTGTGAATTTAGAAAATAGTGGCTTGCTCAAAGAATCCAGGCATTTTCTAAAACTGGCTCACTTGAAATTGACAGTGGCAGAGAGCTTGTGAGTGGATAGGGCTCAATCTCTTTATCTGATGGCTCAGTAATAGACATAATTCAGAGTAACATATCTAAGTAGTAATTCTGACATACTCTAGTATCGACATTTTGAGAGAGATCGGTAGAGTATCGACGTAGATGAAATGGTCACTGAGTCACGGCAACATTGTGTCAGGGCAAAAGTTGTGAGACCAAGGCCCAGAGGATGACTTTTTGCAGGAAGACTGATAACTTGTGTGGATACGGGACATGGGAGGAGAGTCAGTGAATCTTTAATTTAATAGCTCAGTCATGGGGAGTTCATCACCTGACATCTTGCTGAGCTGGCTACACAAATGGACCCCAGGGATGGAAATGAGATAATGGCGAAAGCCTCTTGAGATTCCCCAAACTGTCCTCATTTAGAGGAACAAACGCACTCTGGTTTCAATATAATCATTTTCTAAAACACTGAGTAAGTAAGGTGTGATTGGTTACATGAAGGTTTTCATTTTTCCTTTTGCAAGTATCAAATGAAAGCCAGAGTCCTTTTGTTGTTGTTGTTAAAAGAGATAGTGAGGAGGGAAACAAAAGGGGAATGAGTTACCTCTTTGCCTCATAAATCTATGCAGACTGCAAGTGAATGACTAAACAAACTAGAGCTTAACACTATCACTGTCACTCCAAAGAAAAGAGGAAGATCAGCTGGTTAGAACGCTAATAAAGTTACTGTCAGGAAGAGTCTTGTAGAGATTAGTTTTATTCCATCACCTGAAGCCAATTCTCTAATTCTTGACAGGTTTTTCCAAAGCTTTTACGGGGTCGCTACGAGCCGGAATCGACTTGAAGACAATGGGTTTGGTTTTTTTCTTTTTTACTGTAAAGGACCAGGTACTCTGGTATTACCCTAAATCTATCAATGTGTTTCTTTAAATATATGTCAATTCTACATACACAGAAAGTACAAAAATATTTGAGAACTGTTTGTTATTAATCATAATAGCTATATTTTACTGAGTGATTCCCATGGAACAGGTGCTATGCTAAGAGCCTTATATACTTCATCTCAGTGAACCCTTACATGAATCCTGAAAAGTAGGTATCAAACGTGTGAGATGTCTGGCGTACCATAGCTAGGAAGTGGGAGATGTAAAATTTGAAATCAGAGTCTGTTTCTGATTCCTCCATTCTAAACCACTTTATTATACTACGACTCCACTGTTTCTATACAGCCGTTCAAGACTGGGTGATATATTCCAACAGATATGTTGACTCACAGGTTAATTTAGGCGGTAGGTTTTAAATCTAGGTGATAATTCAAGCATTTTGAGGTTTTAAGTCTAGTTACAGCTGATCTGCTTCAGCTGCCCTGCAAGAAACCCAGCAAATATTTTTTTTCTGTGCTGTTGATAATCTTACGGACAGTGTCTACATAATGACGTAAGAACTCATACGGTAAATAGTGTAAATATTACCACGAGTTGGGACTGACTTCACGACAACTGGTTTGGTTTTATATATATATATATATACACGTATGTATATAAAACCAAACCCCAGGTGCGCAGAACTGCTCTGTACTGTCTTCAAGGCTGTGACCTTTCGGAAGCAGATCACCAGGCCTACCTTCTGAGGCACCTCTGGGTGGGTTCCAACCACCAAGCTTTCAGCTAGTAGTTGAGTGCTTAGCCGTTGGTGCCACCCAGGGAACTCCCAGCAAGGTCATTAAACCAAAAAACCAAACCTGTTGCCATCAAGTTGCTTCCGACTTATAGCGACCGTATAGGTCAGAGTAGAGCTGCCCCATAGAGTTTCCAAGGAGCACCTGGTGGATTCGAACTGCTGACCTTTTGGTTAGCAGCCATAGCACTTAACCACTATGCCACCAGGGTTTCCAGCAAGGTCATTAGGCTACCAAAATTATTTTGGAAACTAACGGTCCCAATGTATCCTTGGCTACTCAGAGTATGTCTTAAAATTTTAAGAGGACTATTGAAAACCTCTAATATCAGAGGAAAGTAGCAGGATGATGGGGATCTAAAAATAGTACTAATATTAGAACGGCTAAAAAGTCTGGGCGAGTTTAGGAAAATGAAAGAGAAGCTTAGGGAATTAAATAACAATTGTCACCTAATATTTGAAAGACTGCTATGTAGAAATGGGGAGGGACTTAACTCTGCACAGCTCCTAAGGACAAAGCCGGGAGCAATGGGCAAAAGATACAGAGAAGGAGATACCTGGTTTAATTCAGGAAAAACTTTCTAGTCATTAGCACAGTCAACAATTGGATGAGGCTGCCCTATATCCACAGAGAATGGAAAAAAGAAAGATACCTTAAATGCCATTTAGTCTTGACCCTGAACTTTACAGATGATGAAATTCAGTTCTGGCAAGGTTAAGTGATTTGATGAAGCTCATGAAAATTAACAGTGGATCTTCCCTTATAACTCTTTTTCTTGTTATACATCTTAATGTTCTTTTCACCACACTGGGTCATCACCAAAGCACTGAACTTATCCCTTTTTCACTCATTCAGAAAAATGTTTAATAGCTAATCAAGCACAGGCCACTGGGAGTTTTGTAAAAAACATCACAACACTGAATAAAACTATTTGAGGGATGCCCATTTAATTTTGGATTATACATGCTTAGCCTAGAGACTAGAGGCTTGGTAGTATAGTGGTTAAGAGCTCCACTGGTAACCAAAGGTCGGCAGTTCAAATCCACCAGGAGCTCCTTGGAAACCCTATGGGATAGTTCTACTCTGTCCTATAGGGTTGCTGTGAGTCAGAATTGACTCAATAGCAATGGAACAGGAGCCTAGAGATTGGCACATCACATAAGAATTATTGAACACATGCTTGCTAAGTTAACCAGAAGTGAATGAAATGGGGCTCTACAGAATTCCATGATCCCTCCAACTCTCAGTCTAATATCGTATGAACTAGGAATCAGCACGGGTTCAGAAATAGAGATTTAAGAGGGAGACTCCAGTCGTGGTAGGGCAGGAGAAGAAATGTGGGGGAACGAGAAGTGCTCTAGCGAAAACATAATGAGGAAAACATCCAAACCATCAGAATTAGAGTTAAGAGATCTGCTTTGGAAATCAAAACTGTTATATCCAGGAAGGTTTAAGTATATATATACTGGAAAGCAAGGGTGAAAAATAGATTTCTTTCTACTTGACATCCCAGCGATTTTTAAAACTTATGGAGTACAAAAGTAACAGACACAAATTTAACACTTCCATTTATTTCTAAGCGCGTATTAGAAATGCTCTAATTCTTTGGGGATGCAATTAATTCTAGTCATTTAAAGCATCCTGTATGAAGTTCTTTTTTCATCTTCTATTAAATCTTTTCTGGAGAAAGTGCTTACTAGCTCAAACAATGCTATATTGTTCCTGGTTAAAAGAATATTATAAATACAGAGTGATTTTTGTGGCTTTGTTCTCTGAGACTACAGGCTTCAATTTCACCAGCAAAACTGGAGGCTTCAGCTTCATTAGCAAACCATATTGTTTTAAATTAAATTTCCAAATAAATACACATGGGTGTGAATCCAAGGGAAAATACTTCGCAAAACTAAAAAAAAAAAAAAAAAAATTGACATCCAGAACGCTAAACACATTCCAATGGTTTTGCAAAACTGAAACATTTTGAGGGTTAATTATTCCCAAGCATTTTTTAAAATAGTGGTTTCAACCACAAACCTGTTCTAAAGGGTAGCCTTCCTGCCCATATGTAAGTTAACAGTGCCATCTTGTGGTTAATCTTTAATTAAAAAAAAAGTCTACCTATCTATACCAAACCCATTGCCATTAAGTTCATTCCAACTTGTAGAGACCCTATAGGACAGGGTAGAACTGCCCCATAGAATTCTACCCATAGAGTTCTACCAGGGTTTCCATACACATGTATATGTGTGTGTGTATATATATATGTTTTTTAATGTATATACATATATATGGAAGCCGTGGTGGCGTAGTGGTTATGTGCTACAGCTGCCAACCAAAGGGTCAGCAGTTCGAATCCCCCAGGTGCTCCTTGGAAACTCTATGGGGCAGTTCTACTCTGTCCTATAGGGTCGCTATGAGTTGGAATTGACTCAACGGCACTGGGGTTTATATATATACATATACGTATATATGTATTTATGTAAGTATCTCTGGTGGCACAGTGTGGAGCTCTG
Source organism: Elephas maximus indicus (assembly GCF_024166365.1). NCBI lineage: Eukaryota > Metazoa > Chordata > Mammalia > Proboscidea > Elephantidae > Elephas > Elephas maximus. The sequence continues at coordinate 51,346,691 of NC_064820.1, forward strand.
GTGGCACAGTGGTTAGAAGCTATGGCTGCTAACCAAAAGGCTGGAAGTTCAAATCCACCAGCCACTCCTTGGAAATTCTATGGGGCAGTTCTGCTCCGTCCTCTAGGGTCTCTAGGGTCGCTGAGTTGGAATCCACTGAACTACAACAGGTGGCGCAGTGGTTATGCACTTGGCCGCTACCTGAAAGGTCTGCAGTTCACACCCACCAGCCACTTGGCAGGAGAAAGATGTAGCAGTTTGCTTCCATAAAGATTTACAGCCTTGGAAACCCTACGGAGCAGTTTTACTCTGTCCTATAGAGTCACTTTGAGTTGGAATTCACTCAACAGCATCAAGTTTGGGTATACCTTTGTTATATATATACCCAAACCCTTAGCTTCATTGGGTGTGATATAGTACCCTTTCAAAAAAAGAAAACAAAAGAAAAATATTTTGTAATTTCTAAATGTCCCAGATCACACGTAGTGAACTACATTGCTGTAAAAATGCAATTAATAAAAACTTTATTTACTATACGAAACAAAATGACAGTACTGTGGCATTGAGAAATACCTTTGAATGTCAAAAACAACTTATTTTTCTAAGGCTTCTCTCTAGTTACTACATCTCTGAAATACTTCCTTGGCTCCCTCCAATCATAAAGGAAAAAAATCTCACTCTGGAATAACAAAGTAAGTAGCTTCTACATTCAATATTATCCCCTCCTTCCTCTCCTCACCCTACCAGTCCTCCTCCTCCTCTTCTTCCTCACCTAAGAACTTTTGTACTTGCTGCTCCTTCCACCTGGAGCCCTCTTACTTCAGGTATCTTCATGGCCTACTCTTTCATTTCGCTCCATTCTCTGTTCAAATGTCCCTAATCAGAGAAATCTTTCCTGATCAATTTGTATAAAAAAGCAACTGTTCCCATCACTTTCTGTCCCCTTGTCCCACTTTATTACCCTCCAGATAACTTATCCATGTGGTGACATGAAATATTATATATTTGTTTGTTTACTGTCTATTTCCCTGGACCAGCATGAGAGAGGGTGTTTGCTTTGTTCTCAGCTGAATCCTCAATGCCTGGCTGAGGGTAGGCACTCAGTGATATTTGTTCAGTGAAGTTGGACTCTTCTCATCTAAATCCTAAATGTACTATTCCAGTCCTTCTGACTGGAGGGATGAGGAGGAAGAAGTTCCATCTATCTTCCACATTACAGCCTACATTAACGACGGTCCTCAGGTTCCATTTCTGAATCCCTCTTTGCTATGCTCTAAAAAGAAGGCATCCTGGTGGCACAATGGTTAAGCACTTGGCTGATAACTAAAAGGTTGGTGGTTCGAACCCACCCAGTGGCTCCGCTGGAGAAAGACCCGGTGATTTGTTTCTGTAAAGATTACAGCTAGAAAACCCAAGGGGCTGTTCTACTCTGTCACACGGGGTGGCTATGAGTCAGAACCAACTTGAGGGCACCCAACAACAAAAACAACAATACTCTTAAAAAAGAGTTGCTGTCAAGTGGATTCTGACTCATGGTAACACTATGTGTGTCAGGGTAGAACTGTGCTCCATAGGGTTTTCAACAGTTGATTTTTCAGAGGCAGATTACCAGGCCTTTCCTTTGAGGTGTCTTTAGGTGGATTCAACCACCAACCACTGCATTAGCAACTCAGCACGATAACAGTTTGCAACACCCAGGGACTCCTTGCTATATTACATGAGCTTCTTATTCTCTATTTGCACCCTGCTCCCAAATTCTCTGCCCTTCTCTGCTACGCTCTGTGCTTTGGGAGGCAGATCCTTGCAAACTCCCTCTCCTGGGCTTCCTTTCTGACTTGCTGCTAGCTGGGTTTAAGAGAGAAGTTGGGGTATACGTTCCCTGGGCTCTCCCTGTCTTGTGTTCCCATCGTGTCCCCCTTCCTTCACAGTTCTAGCTCTCTAGAATCTGTAATGCTTTTTCTTCCATTGTCCCTTCAGAACTTGGCATGGAGATGCCTGCTTGCTGTAGGGAGTTTCGGGGTACTTCACTATGTCTTATTTGCTCTCTTAACCTTGCCCAAACCTTAACTAAAATCTCTTCATTCATACCACATGGTGTGAATTCTTTTTCTAGGAAGGGCCCAGAATTATACTTTCTATCAATGGTTCTCAAACTTTAGCCTGTATCAGAATGACCTAGAAAAACAACTCATATTGACTCCATAAGACAGAGGAGAACTGCTCCATAGTGTTTTTAAGGCCCTATATCTTTATGGAATCAGACTGCTACATCTTTCTCCTATGGAGTGGCTGATGAGTTCCAACTGCCAACCTTTCGGTTATCAGCCAATCGCTTAACCACTGCACCACCAGGGCTCTCTGAATGACCTAGGGGGCTTGTTAAAACACTGATAACTGAATGCCAACCCCACGGTTTCTGATTCGGCTGCTAACCAAAAGGTAGGCAGTTCAAATCCACTAGCCGCTACTTCGAAACCCTATGGGACCTCTACCTTGTTCTATAGGGTCACTATGAGTTGGAATCAACTCAACAGCAACGGGTTTGGTTTTTGGTTTTCAGATCTGGGATTGGGCCCTCAAATTTGCATTTCTAATATGTCCTGAGATGATGCTGATACTGCTAGTCTGGGTTATTACTGTCCTACAGGATATTCTTTCATGAGTCTAAGTGCATGTGCTGGATATTATAAATGAAAACTTCCCCAAAATATGAACCAGAAATTGTGTGAGTGTTGAGGAGCTGGGGGTGAGAGCAGGCTCAGGGAAAATCGTGTCTGTTACCTCATGGGGTCATGCAGACTACTTCATCTCTCTGATCTTACCAGAATGCTAGATAATGATAACAGCTAAAATTTATTGAACACTCACATTTGAGTTAAAGGTACTATAAAACCATTACAACAGAATTTATAGAGTTTCCCACTATATAGTAAAATGCTTTTGAAATAAAGTTTAAAAAGCAAGAAAGAAAATTGCATGGACTACATAATCTGTTAAGAAATATATGCACACGAAGACACACAGAAAAACAGGAAACCCTAGGAAAGAAATGCAATAAAATGTTAATACAAACTGACACTAGGTGATAGGATTATTGGTGTTTTTCCTCCTGTAATTTCTAGTGTATCTTTGCTGCATACAGATTGTGTCTTTCTTGTAAAAATCAGAACAAAACTCAGCTTGGAAATAAGGAGCTAAGCAAAAAAAATCCCTGTTGTTGTTGTTAGGTACCATCTTGGTTTCTACTCATAGTCATCCTATGTACAACAGAAGGAAACACTGCCTGGTCCTGTGCTATCCTAACAATCATTGCTATGTTTGAGCCCATTGTTGCAGCCACTGTGTCAATCCATCTCCTTGAGGGGCTTCTTCTTTTTCGCTACCAACCATCATGTCCTTCTCCAGGGCCTGGTCCCTCCTGATAACATGTCCAAAGTATGTGAGACAAAGTCTTGCCATCCTTGTGTCTAAGGGCAATTCTCACTGTACTTCCAAGACAGATTTGTTCGTTCTTCTGGCAGTCCATGGTATATTCAATATTCTTTGCCAATACCATAATTTGAAGGCATCAATTCTTTTTTGGTCTTCCTTATTCATTGTCCAGCTTTCGAGTGCATATGAGTCCATTGCAAATATCTTAGGCCTCAAAGTGACATTTTTGCTTTTTAACACTTTAAAGAGGTCTTTTGCAGAAGATTTGCCCATTGCAGTACGACCTTTGATTTCTTGACTGCTGCTTCCATGGGCATTGATTGTAAATCCAAGCAAAATGAAATCCTTGACAATGTCAATCTTTTCTCCTTTTATCATGATATTGCTTATTGGTCCAGCTGTGAAAATTTTTGTTTTTTTATGTTGAGGTGTAATCCATACTGAAGGCTGTAGTCATTGATCTTCATCAGTAAGTGCTTCAAGTCCTTCGCTTTCAGCAAGCAAGTTTGTGTTATCTGCATATCAAAGGCTGTTAATGAGTCTTCCTCTAATCCTGATGCAGCATTCTCTACATACTCTAGTTTCTTGGATTATTTGCTCAGCATACAGACTGAATAGGTATGGTGAAAGGATACAACCCTGACACACACATTTCCTGTTTTTAAACCATGCAGTATCCCCTTGTTCTGTTTGAACCACTGTCTTTTGTTCTACATACAGGTTCTGCATAGCACAATTAAGTGTTATGGAATTCCCATTCTTTGTAATTGTTATGATCTGCACTGTCAAGTGCCTTTGCATAGTCAATAAAATACAGGTAAACATCTTTCTGGTATTCTCTGCTTTCAGTCAGGATCCATCTGACATCAGCAATGATATCCCTTGTTCAACGTCCTCTTCTGAATTCAGCTTGAATTTCTGGCAGCTCCCTGTCATGTACTGCTGTAAGCGTTCTTGAATTATCTTCAGTAAAATTTTACTTGTGTGTAACACTAATGATATTGTTAGATAACTTCCATATTCTGTTGGATTACCTTTCTTTGGAATGGACATGTATGTGGATCTCTTCCAGTCAGTTGGCCAGGAAGGTGTCTTCCAATTTCTTGGCATAGATGAGTGAGCGCTTCCAGTGCTGCATCCATTGGTTGAAACATTTCAATATTCCATCAATTTCTGGAGCCTTGTTTTTCACCAATGCCTTCAGTGCAGCTTGGATATCTTCCTTTTCAATACCATTGGTTCTTGATCATATGCTACCTCCTGAAATGGGTTGACCGTTGACTATACCCTCAACTAAAGTACGTGTTTCCAGGGATATTTATCCCCCTCACAATGATGATATAAAATAAAGCCTAGATGTCTCAGCCATTTAGTGCTGCTATAACAGAAATACCACAAGTAGATGGCTTTAACAAAGAGAAATTTATTTTCTCACAGTCTAGCAGGCTAGAAGTCCAAATTCAGGGCCTCAGCTCCAGGGGAAGGCTTTCTCTGTCGGCTCTGGAGGAAGGTCTTTCTCATCAGTCTTCCCCTGGACTAGGGCTTCTCTGAGCAGGAACCCCAGGTCTAAAGGATGCGCTCTGCTCCTGGTGCTTCCTTCTTGGTGGTATGAGGCCCCCAAGTCTCTGCTTGCTTCCCTTTCTTTTTTATCTCTTGGGAGATAAAATATAGTGGAGGCCACACCCCAGGGAAACTCCCTTTACATTGGATCAGGAATGTGACCTGGATAAGGGTGTTACGATCCCACCCTAATCCTCTTTAACATAAAATTGCAATCACAAAATGGAGAACAACCACACAATACTGGAAATCATGGCCCAGCCAAATTGATACACACATTTTTTGGGGGACATGACTCAATCCATGACACTAGAAGAAGAAGGGGCAGAGTGGTGATTCAAATGCAAGGGAGAAAGAAGAGAGTCTAAAGAAACAGAGGGGTCCACTCATTGGGAAGAGAAAGGAAAAACTGTTCTTGGTGGGAGTCCAGGAAGCTGAGTGAAAGGGATTCACAGACTAAGCAGTCTTATACAGTGGGCCCCTACCCTCAATCTGCAGCTCACAGTCCTGGGCACTTTGAACTCCCCCAAGAAGAGACTGGTGACTTAGAACCTTCCTGGGAGATGGGGGACAGGAAACTTGAGCCCCTCTACTTTACTGAGGGAAAATAAACTTTTACGGGGAGTGGGGCAGCTGCTGACCTGCTGTCACTGTTAAAAGTTGTACATATATATATATTTTTTACTTTTAAAAATTACATTGGAATTACTCCCTTTGACTGAATTGTGAGTAATTCCCTCAGGGTCAGAAGTAATAGAAATTTAAAATGGCCCTAGAAACTTATCACCAAAGTACCATAAAGTTGGTAATAATACACTTCCCCACTGTTGAGTGACTTACTTTGCTGCCTGTTTTAAGTGATTTGACATTATTTAAACTACTTGAGTTATTTTAGGGAAAATTAATTCTAGCTAACTTATATTGCTGTAAGCTTGAAGGAAATATAATGAATAATGAGAGGAAAATCATTGTTTTTCCCTATGTCAGACTGCAGACAAGTTTCCATAAAACTGGATGACTTCACTTGCGAAAGGCATTTGATATTGAAATACAGCCATATGTTCTAAATATAACAGATTACTGCCATGTGCATGAGGGTAAGGAACACTGCGTTGTGTAAGTTAAAAGAACATTTGAAATGTATGTTTGAATTTCAGGTAATTCATATTGCAGACATTTTCATATTTCAATGACAGGGAAATAGGAAAATATATGGATCTATGTTTGAGATATCATCAGTTTAATAGACACCTAAACCATATTGAAATTTGGTCCTGCATCCAAAAGGGTATATTCAAATTCAGTATTCTCCCAACGAGTCCTCTCTGGGAAGGACGGAGTAGAAACTGCACGTAGACAGAGATGACGAAAGCTCACCCAGGGTATGGGTTATGAGTAGATTGTGAGGAGATCAGTACTTCTACTGATTCAGTACTTATTTAATACTTTGATGTTTCGTTCATCATGGATTTGGGGCAATAATTTTGGCTTTTTAAATACTGCATAAAAATATTATTTACGTTGATTATTGAGTTTTGAATCCTCATAAATTATGCACCAGAGGCAAGTGAGACACTCACTTTATTCCTGGCTCAGAGTGCTTGGCTCCATCACTGGCAAAGTGGATTTACTCTTTCTCCCCTTCTCTGCTTAGACACTCAGAATACTCACGGGGCCACCAAACAAATCAGAAGTTACTACTATAGCCTCCAATTAGGCCTTTCTTCCATGGGCTGCTTCTTGCACTTACAAGTTTCCCTCTTTCTTGCCTCACACCACGAAAAATAAAGTCTGAAACACTTTCTATTATTAGGTGCTCTTCTACCAGTTTTTTCTACCAGTTACTTGTAGGCAAGACAATGTTGTTGTTTGCGGTTAGTTGCCATCAAGACAGCTCCAACTCGTGGTGACCTTATGTATAACGGAACAAAATATTGCCCAGTCCTTCACCATCTTTGGTATGTTTAAGCCCACTGTTGAAGCTATGTATCAATCCATCTCATCGAGGGTTTCCCTTGTTTTCGCTGACCCTCTACTATACCAAACATGTCCTTCTCTAGTGATTGGAGCCTTCTATTTGTGTTCCCTCTAAGGCTGATTTGTTCATTCTTTAGACAAGATAATGTTGTTGCTGTTAGTTGCCATTGAGTTGGCTCTGACTCATGGTGACCTTATGAATAACATTATGTAGACAAGATAAATAGTCTGTATTGTACATATTGTACATGCAGTCCTAGTGGTATAGCGGTTAAGAGCTTGGCTGCTGACCAAATCTACCAGCTGCTCCTTGGAAACTCTAGGGGGCAGTTCTCCCCTGTCCTATAGGGTCACTATAAGTTGGAATTGATGGCAACAGCCTTGGTTTTTTTAGTTTTACATTGTACATGAGTGTTGATGGGATTATTCATAGGGTATACGTGGTGTCTCTGGCTGGTGCAGATGGTTAAGTGCTCAACTACTAGCTGAAAGGTTGGTGGTTCGAACCCACCCAGAGGCACCCTGGAAGACAGGTATGGCAATCTGTTTTTGAAAGGCCATAGCCTTGAAAACCCTCTGGAGCAGTTCTACTCTGCACACACGGGGTCACCATGAGTCAGAATCAATTCAATGAAAATCAACAAGAGCATATGTATGTGTTTTAAGAAGAATCCATCTAGAGAAAAAATTTCTTCTCATTTATTTATGACAAAATATCTACTGAGGACCTACTATATTCCAGACACTTTTCTAGTGCTGGAGTTAGCTGTGAACAGCTAACTCATGGGATTTACATATAGCAGATGTATAAAGACATGATCATGAATGGTGGCATTTCATATACTTCGGCAAAGGGAGTTTTGGAAGAGACAACAAAATGCTGGTAACAGTATCAAGGCCTAAAAAGATCTTGAAAAAGATAGTCCGTCTGACTTGAATAAGATGGCATTGAGTGGAAAAAATGTAAAGTGTTGAACTTGAGCTTCAGTGACTGTAACTACAGAATAAGGGCTATGGTTTGGTCACAGTTAGCCTGACAGAGTGAAATAATGAGTTGACAGTTTGAAATGGCTGTCAAGTCTCCCTTGGTCCCACTCCTAGCTCAGGTAATAAGAAATGTGGAGATGGGTGTTTCCAGGGTTAATTTAACAGCATGAAAATGTCATCAAGAAACCAGGTACACTTTTCCATTCTGTCACCCATTTCCATGATGTCTCCACTCGTTGTAGAATGGCTGAAGAAATTGCAAGCATCAAGTGTAGATACAACAATTGCTGGTGAAGAAGTTGGAATGTTTCACTTTACTAAAGGAAAAAAAAAATTATTATTTTTTCAGACACCCCAAAGAAAAACCTCCCCAGTCTTCCTTGACCAGGATTAGATCACATGCCCATTCCAAGCTAACGCTGAGAAGTGGCTAGAATTACCATAATTGGCTCAGGCTAATCATGATCCACCCTCATTTTTTTTTTTTTAAATCATGATCCACCCTCACAAACTGAGGGGACTGTCACCTTCCCAGAGGACATGGGAGGTAAATGCCTGACACTCTTAAGGTTCTTCCAGTAAGGAAGAGGAAGAGTAGGATGGTTTGTTGGGCTCCAAAGGTATCACCCACAAACAACCCATGTTCTTCCAAGAAATCAAAATTAAGTAGATAAACGTAAGTTATAAGAATAACAATCTCAATTCATATAATGAAAAACACTATTTACACATTATTTTTTTTACATTTCTCTCTCAAGAGACAGAAAGGTATCGCTAGACAGACAGACAGGCAGACAGACAGACATACAGACAGAGTTACCCATTGCTGTCAAGTCAATTCCAACTCATAGCAACCCTATACGACAGAGTAGAACTGCTCCGTAGCGTTTCCAAGGAGCGGCTCGTGGATTTGAACTGCTGACCTTTTAGTTTGCAGCCATAGCTCGTTGTAGCTCTTAGCCACTGTACCACCAGGGTGATGAATGTCTAGATTAGGTAGTTAGATAGATTTTCCTACATATTTCAAAACAGCACCTGCTACCATATTTTTATGCAAATAATGCATGCCTTCTACGTTTCTTTGCCAACTGCTCCCTACTCCCTTGAGGTATTTTCATAAGTGGCACTATGTCAATTATACTTCACAAGGGGGTGGGTGCAGTTGGTGAACAAACTTAGAATACATGCGTTATCTGCATAAAATTATGGCACATTGCATTCTGATCTCTTTTTTAATGAGTTTGTCTTCATAGATGTACGAATGCCGTGGCAGGAGCATCTGATATCCTCCAGCTTCATAAGGAGGAAGGAGAATGAAGATCAACAGCCCAAGGCTGATTATTATGAGGCAGAGGTCAGGCATGCCTCATCTCTCCACCATCTTTACCAATTCTGACACCAACCGTCCCTCCCATGCCACTCTCTACTTCTCTGCTGGGTATGATAATTCATGGCAGTAATTGCAATAGCCACACAGAACTCACAGACCATACTTATGATTATGGGGTTTATTAGGGAAGTAACAGGTTACAACTCAGGTTTGGGGACACTCAGGATACAGTTTTTCCATCAGGGCAGCCTCCTCTCAGCCTTACCTGCAGGTATACCTCTCTCTGGCCCCTGGGCCTCTGCCCTGCTCAGGCAAGTGTTACAAAGCTATTTTACCTCTGCTGAGAAGTACCCAGAGGCTCCCCACTCCAGTGATAAGCCTCAGCCTGAAGAGGCTCAGCTCTAGCTACACGGGTCAGCAAATCTAGCTCTGCCAAGTGTCCAGAGGTACCCTACTCCTCCAGGAAGCCTCATGTTCAAAGGCACTCAGCCTTCTCAGTTCATGGGCCAGGATGTCCATTGTACTGTCTTCTGCTGGTCTCTCCCATTGCTGTTTCTCTGCCACCGCTTCTCACCATCTTCAGTGTTACAACTCTCTCGCAGTCTCCTGGTTCTAGGAGCTTCTCAGCACAGGGATCCTATGTCCAAAGGATGCACTCCATTCTTGGCTCTTCTTCCTTGGTGGTGGTAAGATCCTCTCCTTCCTGCCTCTGGGATGGCTCATTTTAAGCCTAGCAGGATGGCAAACTAATTCCTTCCTTAGTGTTTCATAGACCTTATTTGTATAGTCCCACCCAACCACTTGGTTGGGAGTTACAAGACCATACAGATAGATCTTAAAATAACACAATGCTCAAGGCATACATTCTTTACTAGCTCAGCTAAACTACTGTTTGGTTTTAAGAAGACTTCAGGGATATTTCTGGTTTAAGGTTTAAAGGTTATCTCAAGGCAATAGTTTCAGTGGGATCATTCAGCTTCCATGGCTCCAGAAAGACTGGATTCCATGATAATATGAAATGCTCTTCTTCATTTCCCCCCTTTTGATCAGGATTCTTATATAGAATCTTTGATCAAATGTTTAGCAATCATAGCTTGGCACCATCCAGTTCTTTTAGGCTAATGGCAAAGGAGGCAGTTGTTCACGAAGGCAATTAGCCACACATTCCATTTCTTCCTTCTATTTCTGACTTTCCTTCCTCAGTTGCTCTAGACAAATAGAGGCCAATTGTCATACCCTGGATGGCTGCTTGCAAGTTTGAAGACCCCAGGCATTAAACAACAAACTAGAAGGGAGAACATAAACACTAAACAGGCCAATTAACTGTGATGTCCCACGAAACCATGACCCTCAACCTCCAAACCAAGGAACCAATTCTCCTGAGTTGTTTGGTTGTACATAAGCAGCTTTAGGAGATACTTTTTTTTTTCTTTTGTCATTGTTATAAATACATCTATCACACTTTTTTTTTTAAAAATAATTTTTATTGTGTTTTAAGTGAAAGTTTACAAATCAAGTCAGTCTGTCACATATAAGCTTATATACACCTTACTCCATACTCCCACTTACTCTCCCCAAGTCAGCCCGCTCCCTCCTTCCAGTCTCTCCTTTCACGACGGTTTTGCCAGTTTCTAACCCTCCTATCTCCCCTCCAGACAGGAGATGCCATCACAGTCTCAAGTGTCCACCTGATACAAGTAGCTCACTCTTCATCAGCATCTCTCTCCAACCCATTGTCCAGTCCCTTCCATGTCTGATGAGTTGTCTTCAGGAATGGTTCCTGTCCTGGGCCAAAAGAAGGTTTGGGGGCCATGACTGCCGAGATTCTTCTAGCCTCAGTCAGACCATTAAGTCTGGTCTTTTTATAAGAATTTGGGGTCTGCATCCCACTGTTCTCCTGATCCCTCAGGGGTTCTCTGTTGTGCTCCCTGTCAGGGCAGTCATTGGTTGTGGCCGGGCACCATCTAGTTCTTCTGGTCTCAGGATGGTGTAAGTCTCTGGTTCATGTGGCCCTTTCTGTCTCTTGGGCTCATAGTTATCGTGTGACCTTGGTGTTCTTCATTCTCCTTTGATCCAGGTGGGTTGAGACCAATTGATGCATCTTAGATGGCAGCTTGTTAGCATATCACACAACTTTTGACAATTCAACTTTTTATAGGTGTACAACTTAGTGACAGCAATTACATTAATCAGCTGTGCAACCCTTTATCAATTCTTCATGATTGTAATTTTTCCATCACCAAAAACTGAAACTCAGTACTCTGAAAGCAATAATCTCCCTCTTTCCCCCTCCCTCCTAACCCTAAAAAAAAAAAATTTTTTTTTCCTGGTAACCACTAATAAACTTGGGCCTGTATATATTTGCCTGTTCTTGTATTTTTATATAAGTGAGGTCATACAATATTTGTCCTTTTGTGACTGATTTATTTCACTCGGCATAATGTCATCAATCTCCATCCATATGATAGCATGTATCAAGAAGTCCCTATAATTTTTATTTATGATTTAAGATTATTTTAAGCTATTTATGTAATGACCTTTTAGAAATATTCTCATTAAAAATTCCTATCATTGGAGGTAAAAGGCCTTTGAGACAAAGGTCCCTGGGAGGTGCAATGGTTAGCACTCGAGTACTATACTAAAAGATTGGCAGTTCAGACCAACCCAGAGGTACCATGGAAGAAAGTCCTAGTGATCTATTTCCAAAATATTACAGCCAAGAAAACCCTCTGGAGCTCAGCTCTACTCTATAACACATGGGGTCACCATGCATCAGCATTACTTGAAGGCAATGGATTGGTTATTCCAGAGACACCTGTATATGAATAGAAATTCCCAGAGACAGAAAAGCAAGGGGTTTCTCATAAGAAAATTTCAATCCTTGGGAAATTGAGATAATTTGGGGGGTCTGGAGGCTTTTTGTCACACTGAAACACCAACAGGAATGTGGTCATGGACCAGCCTTGTAGGAGGCTTGACCTAATTATCCCAGAAAATATCTAATTTATGCCTTACAGAGTCCAGGGCTGTCATCTGTATAGTGGTCCCAACAACCAGAAGCCAGGGCCAGAGTTTTGAACAGACAGCTTACTTTATCAAAATGATATCCTTTCTCTTCTTTTTCTCCTGGGTTAAACCCACTTAACTGAAAATAACATTAGCTAGCAATGTGTCTAAAACGTGTTCAAATAAAGCACTGATAAAGAAATACGCTCCTTAATTAATGTCATATTAGCTGAATATTTCCTATCCTAAATTCTTCTACCTCTTTCTAATACATGTCTTTTTCCTTCTTATGATGTGTGCTAGCAGAAATGACAGAAAAAGAAAGGACAGAACTTAGTCTAATCCTCTTTATCTCTCGAAGGCTTAATTTTCTACATTTCCAATCATTATCTGACTCCGTAGCAGAATATCTGACAATCTATGCTTCCTGTTAATAGTAATATGTGGATTAATATGCAGTGAAAGAGAACATGGCCTACAGGGCATTTATGGCTGTTTAAAATGTTCAGCTGATTTAACACTTGATGAAATTCTATTAGAAAAGAACTTATGTGGGAGGAAGGGCACGTGGGTGGCATATCTGTTAAGCTATGAAATTACTTGACAATTGAGAAATTACACTTCAGAAAAAGGAATCAATTCACACTGAGAAAGAGGAGTCCTTACTAGTGCTTGTATTTTAATGGCAGCTAGAATTACAAAGTTTCCTTTAGCATAAAGTAGAAATTTAATACAACCTAGAAGAAAAAGTAGATATCCAAGTGTCATTAATGCAGATTGTCATTAAAATAGAGGAGGGTTGTGAACCTGTATGTTCTCCCATAGAAGATAAATGTAGACTCATTAGTATAACCACCCTGGGTGTACATTGACCAAGGAGGACATGGCCTAGGATATAAAAGAAAAAAAGGGTAGGATGTAGTTAGAAAAATGAATGATTCTCCCACACAAGTTCTAGCATCATTATGTTGCTGGTCAGAGGCAATGTACTCATGGTGGAAAAAAAAAAAAAAAGTTGCCATTGAGTCGACTCTGACTCATGATGACCCCATGTGTTTCAGATTCGCTCAGCTACTAATCAAAATGTTGGCACTTTTCCACCCAGAGGTGCCTCGGAAGAAAGGCTTGGTGCTCTATTTTCCAAAAGTTCACAGCCATGGAAAACCTTATGGGGTGCAGTACCCATGGTAGCCAGAAATAAAAGAACAGTTGGAAGGAGCCTTTCCTCTGTATCACCAAAATATATACCAAACCAAAATCCAAGACCAGTATTTACTGGACAGAGCAGAACTGCCTCATAGGATTTCCGAGCAGCAGCTGGTGGGTTTGAATTGCCAACCTTTTGGTTAGCAGCCAAGTCTTAACCACTGCACCACCAGGGCTCTGTAACTGATGTTGGACCATACAAAATCTCATGATACTTTGTCACACTGTAGTCATGCTGTGTCTCCGCCTTTAGAGTATTAATAATTCCTGTGACATCACATACACCCATATTCACATCTAAATGACCTCATTCCCTCAATTAAAAACCAAATATAAAATAATTTAGGATACCCATCCACTAACCATAAAATGGATGGGTATCCTAAATTAATTTATATTTGATTTTTAATTGAGGGAATTGACAGCATTGGGCTTTTTTGGATCGACTAACCAGTGCTGTCCAGTAGACTCTGACTCATGGTGAACCCATGTATGTCAGACTAGAACTGTGCTTCACTGGGTTTTTAATGGCTGAATTTTTGGAAGTAGATTGCCAGGCTTTTCTTCCAAGGTGCCTCTGGGTGCCCTCCAACATTTTGGTTAGCAGCTGAGCACATTAACTCTTTGCAGCACCCAGGGATTCTTATGCATCCACTGTTGTTGTCGTTAGGTGCCGTCGAGTCAGTTCCAACTCGTAACGACCCTGTGTACAACAGAATGAAACACTGCCCAGTCCTGCACCATCCTCACAATCATTGTTATGCTTGAGGCCGTTGTTACAGCCACTGCGTCAATCCATCTCGTTGAGGGTCTGTCTCTTTTTCACTGACCCTTTCTTTATTTTACCAAGCATGATGTCCTTCTCCAGGGACTGGTCCCTCCTAATAACACATCCAAATTATGTGAGACATAGTCTGCCCATCCTAGCTTCTAAGGAGCATTCTGGCTATACTTCTTCTAAGACAGATTTGTTCATTCTTTTGGCAGTCCATAGTATATTCAATATTCTTCACCAACATCACTATTCAAAGGCATCAGTTTGTCTTAGGTCTCCTCATTCATCGTCCAGCTTTCGCATGCGTGTGAGGTATTGAAAACACCATGGCTTGGGTCAGGTGCACTTTAGTCTTCAAGGTGACATTTTTGCTTTTCAATACTTTAAAGAGGTCTTTTACAGCAGATTTGCCCAATACAATGCATCTTTTGATTTCTTGACAGCTGCTTCCGTGGGCATTGACTGTGGATCCAAGTAAAATGAAATTCTTGACATCTTCAATCTTTTCTCCGTTTATCATGATGTTGCTTATTGATCCAGTTCTAAGGATTTTTGTTTTCTTTATGTTGAGGTATAATCCATACTGAAGGCTGTAGTCTTTGATCTTCATTGGTAAGTGCTTCAAGTCCTCTTCACTTTCAGCAAGCAAGGTTATGTCATCTGCATAAGGTAGGTTGTATTGAGTCTTCCTCCACTCCTGATGCCCTGTTCTTCTTCATATAGGTCCGCTTCTTGGATTATTTGCTCAACATACAGACTGAATAGGTATGGTGAAAAGATACAACCCTGATGCACAGCTTTCCTGAGACTTTCAACCACACAGTACCCCCTTGTTCTGTTCGAACAACTGCCTCTTGATCTATGTACAGGTTCCTCATGAGCACAATTAAATGCATCCACTCTGTACCTCCAATTATGTGTGCTTGTGTGTGTGTGTGTGTGTATACATAGAGAGCATGCGAGAGAAGGTCCCTAGGTGGTGCAAACAGTTCACTAGACTACTAACCTAAAGGTTGGTGGTTTGGTTGGATCCCACCCAGTGATACGGCAGAAGAAAAAGCCTGGCAACCTGTTTCCATTAAGATTACAGCCAAGAAAACTCTGTAGAGCACTTCTACTCTGTAACACATGCGGTCATCATGAGTCTAAATCAACTAGATGGCAACTAACAGCAACAATCATACATATATACATACATATATATACACACACATACAGAGATACTGATTAAAATAAGTATGTGTGTATATATACATATATATAATTAGAACTATTTTTGTCTTATTTTAAAGCCCCAAAACACTAGATGCCAACTATTTCCATGTTTCCAAGATGCCAGACTACTACCCACATAGGAATTGCAAAGGAGTTTATAAAACTTTCAGAAGAAACTGAGACAGAGAGAGAGTATGGAGAATCCTCCCTTGCCTAACCTCATAGAGAGGGCGGGGTGGGAGTGTATTCCCCTCACCTCAAGCCTAGCTAGGAAAAGAAACTTTGAATGGGGCCCCTGCAGGAGCTTGGTATGGGTCCCCTGGAGCAATGAGGGATACAGTGGACTGGTGTCTGACTCACAACTTGAAACATGGAATTGCTGGGGGCAGCTTGGTGCGTGGGGGAGAAGCTTTAAGGAGGGAAAAGCAGAGAAAGCTGACCCTAGACCTTTCTGACAGCAGACAGCCTGCCTAAGGCAGCCTGAGGTAACGGAGATGGGAAAAGAGAACATTAAGTAAAGTTGACAGCATTTTTTTGTCCTCATTTTTTATTGCACTGAACTGAACATATAATTACTGCACTGAGGTGGTTTTGTGACAAGAAGTGACTGGGGGAATTTTTTTATTATCTAAGATCAACTAGACAATAAGAATTTGCTGTAAATTTTCTGTAAGATACAGGAAAAAAACCCAGCTCTTCAGAACAGGTTTGAATAGGTAGTAAGTATAAAGAATAAAGATATTTAATTTTTAAATAACATCTCCCACGTCCTTTTGTGTGCACAGATACATGTAAATATTCTCATGTAGGACTATAATTCTCTAGACAGACATACAAGAGACTCATAACAGTAATTGCCTCTGCTGAAGGAAAAGGAGGGATTAGGAGTTAGGATAACCTGTTGCCAGTTGATTCTGACTCACAGTTACCCTACAGGACAGAGCAGAACTGCCCCATAGAATTTCCAAGTAGCAGCTGGTGGATTCAAACTGCCTACCTTTTGGTTAGCAGTCAAGCTCTTAACCACTGCGCCACCAGGGCTCCAGGAGTTAGGATAGGAGAGAGATTTTCACTGTCCATCCTGTGGACTCTGAATTGTTTACCTTGGGTTCCAATTATTTAAGAAAAATTATGTTAAAAAGGGTCACTCCAGAATTCTGCAGTGGCTCTGATATCTTTATAAATATTGTGAATGTGCTGAAAAGTAGCAAGGTCTGGCAAACAGAATGCCAGAAAAGGAGCTCACCAAGGAGTCTGAGAATCTGGAATTAGTTTCTTTGAAACCTGTAACGTTATCTACTTTTTAATCAAAATTAACTAGGGAAGTGAAAATCCTAACGCAGCTTTCAGAGTTTCCTGTAGTTGAAATTTCCAATTATGCACGTGGCCAACATGTGTACTTTGTCACTCCCATCCATATCCATAGGTAGGAAAAGTCCAGTCTCTATTTCCTTCTCAGAGCCTCAATTTGATGTAAGACGCTCTTGGTAAAGGCTGCAATTGATTGGACAGTTTTGTTCTCACACAAACATTCAATAGAACTGTTTGGATACCCATCCAAGGATGATGAAGATAGGCATCCAGTAGGAAAAATAAATACTGTAATTATAAATTGACATTGTCAAGGATTTCATTTTACTTGGATCCACAATCAATGCCCTTGGAAGCAGCAGTCAGGAAATCAAAAGAAGTGCTGCATTGGGTAAATCTGCTGAATAAGCCCTCTTTAAAGTGTTGGAAAGCAAAGATGTCACTTTTATGACTAAGGTGTGCCTAACCCAAGCCATGGTATTTTCAATTGCCTCATATACATGTGAAAGCTGGACAATGAATAAAGAAAATTGAAGAATTGATGCCTTTGGTGAAGAATACTGAATATACCATGGACTGCCAGAAGAATGAACAAGTCTGTCTTGGAAGAAAAATAGCCAGAGTGCTCTTTGTAAGCAAGAATTGGAGAGTTCATCTCATGTACTTTGGACATGTTATCAGGAGGGGCCAGTCCCTGGAGAAATACATCATGCTTGGTAAAATAGAGGGTCAGCAAAAAAGAGGAAGACCGCGGACAAGACGGATTGACACAGTGGCTGGATGAGATGGACTGACATAGTGGCTGCAATAATGGGCTCAAACATAACGATTGTGAGGATGGCACAAGACTGAGTAGTGTTTTGTTCTGTTGTGCACACGGTTGCTATGAGTTGGAATCCACTCAACGGTACCAAACAACAATAGCAATTATAAATATTATTTAACTCATCAGAACTTGTTTCTGAATAGATATTGACCATCACTGGCAAAGTGACAATGTCTCATTCCACTTTAGCCACACTGGCCTCCTAGCTGTTCCTCTCAATTTCCAGGCCTACTAGAAATCTTCCAGCTCTCAATGGAATGTCCGCCCAACCCCAGATATCAGCATGGTTCTAATCTTTATCTCCTTCAGGAGTTATTTAAGTGCCATTTTCATTGGGAAGCATTCTCTGACTAAAAATCAAAAAACAGAGCCCGCTGCCGTCGATTCCAACTCATAGCAATCCTGTGGGATAGAACAGACTTGCTCCAGAGGGTTCCAAGGCTGCAATCTTTATGGAAGCAGACTGCCACATCTTTCTCCTGTGGAACAGCTGGTGGGTTCAAACTGCAAACCTTTTGGTTAGCAGCTGATCACCTAACCACTTCTCCACCAGGGCTCCTTCTTCTATGACCAAAACCCATTGCCATCGAGTTGATTCTGACTCATAGCAACCCTATAGGACAGAGTAGAGCTGCCCCATAGAGTTTCCAAGGAGCAGCTGGAGGATTTGAACTGTTGACCCTTTGGTTAGCACCTGTAGCACTCAGACACTATGCCACCAGGGTTTCCCTTCTATGACCAGTCTACCTAAATTGCTCCACTCAACCCCTGCACTCAATGCTGTTCATTCTTCTTCCCTGCTTTACTTTTCTTCTTGGCTCCTGTCACCACCTAATGTTGTATATATTATTTATTTGGTGAGATGACTGTACCACTAGCATGTAACCTCCATGAAGGCTGTTTGTTCCACTGCTGTATCTTTGGCAGATAGAACAGTGCCTGGAACAGAGCAGTCACTCAGTAAGTATTTGCTGAATGAAATGAAGTCCAGTGGCAAGCTTAATAGGAAGGATCTTAATGTCAATTTACTTCCAGGGGGAAAAAAAAATCACCCAAATAAACATATAAGATACACAAACAGATGTCTCATAATTTTTTCTATTCTTTTACTGAGCTTTTTTCTTTTAAACCCAAGAGGGGAAAGAAAAAAAAAAAAAGATGAGCAGTTAAGGGAAAAAAAGGCATTCTTGTCCACAGGGCTTCACAGAGACTGCTGATGGCCCAAACTTCGTAGACTTTCTCGAGTCCTCTTCTTTTTATACCTACATCCAGTGCAGAACCGTTGACCATTTTTCCCCATCTCCACTGCTATCCCTTCAAGCCACAATCAGTTCTTCCCTGAGTTGGTGCAAACTGTTTGTCTACATGGTTTCTCTGCTTCAGTTTGGCTCTGCTCAATCTGAAGCTGCCAAAATAATTCTTCCAAAAACCTAAGTCACATCAAGGCATGCTTCCGAGCAGAACCCTTCCTTGGCTCCCCATGCCTCGGACTAAGAGTCAAAGTCCTAACAATCCTGGCAATTGTATACTTATGTTCTGGCTCCATTACTTTTGAAACTCATTTGTTACTACTCTCCCTTCTACCACTTCCTCCCAATCACGCTGGCCTCCTCCTTCATTCATGAATCCATCAGGAAGGTTCCCCACCTCAGGGCCTTCGCACTAGCTGCTCCATCTGCCAGAATTCTCTTTCCCCAGATATTGGCATGGCTCTCTCTCACTTCCTTCTACCCTTTGCTCAAATGTCATCTTTTCAATGAGGCCTGCTCTGGCCACCCACTTGAAATTTCATAGCACTTATCCCTTCTAGCAACTCCTATAATTTACTTATTTATTATGATTATGGAGTCCTGAGGCAGTGCAAATGGTTAATGTGCTCAGCTGCTAACTAAAAGTTTGGAAATTCAAGTTCATCCAGAGGTACCAGGGAAGAAAAGCCTGGCCATCTAATTCCAAAAAAATCAGCCATTGAAAACCCTACAGACCACAATCTACTCTGATACACATAGTGTCACCATGATTTGGAGTCAACTGGAGGACAAATGGTTATTTTATTGTCTGTCTCCCTCCGCTAGAGTATAATCTTTTGTCAGCTTGGTTCACTGAGTACTGTGAGCTCTTAGTTCAACGCCTAACACATAATATGCACTCAATAAATATCCATTAAATAAACCTGACTGAGGGGCAGGCAACCTGGGTTCCAGGGCCAATACTGCCCCTGCCATGCTGTATGACACTGGCCTTTTGTCTGTTCCCTTGTGTATAACACAAAAGTTCGGGCTCATACTAGAAAGATAGCCTTCTTCTTTCCATGGTCCTGTTTGGCCCTTACTCATCAGTATGCCTTTTGCTCGCTGCAGACCTTGACCTACCTCCTTCTGGCCTTGACTTCACTGAGCATGCTCTTTCCCTTCTCAGTCTCTCTGGTTCACAACGTTGATATTCGGTAAATGTTGATTAAGTTGAAATCATTTGGATTTACTCGTGAAAAAAGAGAAGGCACTTTCTAAAAGAATTGTATGCCTTATGGTGTCTAGCTCTAATTTCTAATCCTAAAATCTATGTTGGAATGGCATGAGAATTTCTAAGAATATTAATTTAACATTTCTATGATGCATGCGGAAACCCTGGTGGCATAAAGCTTAAGTGCTACAGCTGCTAACCAAAGGGTCGGCAGTTCAAATCTGCCAGGCGCTCCTTGGAAACTCTATGGGGCAGTTCTACTCTGTCCTATAGGTGGCTATGAGTTGGAATCGACTCGATGGTACTGGGTTTGGTTTTTTTTGTTTTATGATGCATGCTGTAAATGCATATTATTTCTTTACAGAAGAAATTGTAGCTCAAGTTAGGTTACTTCACTTCATTGGTACCCTTTAAATAGTATGAGTTTAAAGATCTCAAGTCTTCCATGTGCTCCTTTTGTTGTTAATTTCAAAGGGATATGTCAGATTCTGCTTGCAACTTCTAGAAGATTATTAATGAAACAGATTTTTTTTTTTCTAAAAGCTAATTTGTAGACTTGACTTCATGGTTAATTTGTACCAGACAGTTCTTGCTTAAAGATATACAATTATAACTTCCTTTTAGCAACAAAATGCTTGGTTTTCATACCCTCAAGAATTATTGCAGTAAATCCAAATTAGTATTATTTCAGTTCCTCACTATAACAGGGCAGTGAATCAATAAATTACATTAGCTGAAATCAGCTTAGATTGTTAGTGATTTTTTTTCCCCAGTGGCAACCACTATGCACAGATGTAGACTGGTTGCTACAGATTCAAAAATAAAGCAGCCTCTGCTCCAACAAGCTCACAGATTAGTAAGAATCAGCTCATTTTGAAATAACTGGTTATAACACAAAGCAAATTAAAACATAATTTTTTTGTTTCCCTTATTTCCTTTTTTCCAGTTAAATTCAAGTCAAAGTATATTTCCTCCTTTTGTAAATGATAGCATTAAACAAATTCTTTATTAATTAATATAAAGAAATATATGAAATACCTCCTCAAAGAATAGGAATAGTTGAGAATGGTATGAGCATACATGAATGACGCTTGCATTACTTTTAAAATCAGCAGGTATCATCAAAAGACATACTAGTACAGTATTTTCAAAAATAAGTTTCTACCTCAATATCTATGGAGCCCCCAAAACAAGTGGTGTGCGATACACAGAACAAACCAGTAAGTTTAACCAAGAGCGTCAGGCTTCTTGTACAATGTTTCTGGCAAGAATGTCGCCAGGATCCTACAAGCTACCTAGGTGGCAAGCAGCATCTCTTATTTAAAGGTTTCGTTCCTAGCTGGCCTACCCGTGAAACTCATTGGCCCACGAGTACTTCCTTTCACCTACAAGCACCCAACCCACTGCCCTGGAATCATTCCTCACCGCGAGGTTGTAGCACGGTACAGAAGTGTCCCGTGGAGCTGTAAATCTTTACTGAAGCTGACTGCCAGGCACATCGTTCTCCTGCGAGAGCGGCTGCTGAGTCCTGAACCGCTGACCTTTTAGTTTGCAGCCCAGCACTTAACCACTGCGTTTTTTTTATTTTTTTATTTTATCAGGGCTCCTCTAGAAGCACCCGAACCAAAACCAAACTTGATTTCTACTCATAGCGACCCTACGGGGCAGAGTAGAACTGCTGCATACGGCTTCCGAGGCTGTACAGCTATACAAAGCAGACTGCTACATCGTTCTCCCCTACAACAGCAGGTGGGTTCTAACCTCCCATCTTTGGATTCCCAGCCGAGCGCTTTACCCACTGCGCTAGCAGGGCTCCTCTACAAACACCAAACTGACAAAACCAAGCCCGTTGCAATCGAGTAGATTCCAAGGACGACTAAAAACAAACTTAAAGGAGCGATCTGATTGGCTAAGACGTGATGACGCAACGTACCTCAAGCCTACTGAAAATCTGTCTCCGCAAGCCTGGCTCGGATTCCGCTTCCCGATTGGTCCCTAAGACAAGAGGGCAGGGACAATTGCTGAAATTGCCTTCCGGGACCGCAATTCCCGGCAAAGATGGCGGCGGCCAGGTGCTGGAGGCTCGTGCCTCGCAGTCGGGGACTGTCACTGCACACCGCGGCCGCCTCAGCCACCTCGGCCATCGTGGCTCCGGAGACGTCTGGCTCAGATGTCGCGTCGGCCCCCGTTGCCCGCTACCCACCGATTGTGGCCTCCTTGACTGCCAAAAGCAAGGCGGCGCGGCAGCGGCGGATAGAGCGGTGGCAGGCGGCGGTGCACGCGGCCGAGTCGGTAGATGAGAAGCTGCGAATCCTCACCAAGATGCAGTTCATGAAGTACGTGGTTTACCCGCAGACCTTCGCCCGGAACGCTGACCGCTGGTACCAGGGCTTCACCAAGACCGTGTTCATGTCGGGCCTGCCGCCGCAGCTGGTGGCGCCTGCGCCTGCGTTGGAGCTGGCCTCCCTGCGCGCAGCCGCCTGTGACTGCCTTCTGCAGGAGCACTTCTACCTGCGGCGCAAGCGGCGCGCGCCCCTCTACCAGGACCGCGAGGCTATCGCTTCGCCCTTCCTGGACCAGCTGGTGGCCGCTCTCGTGGGCCTGCTTAGCCTGCACAACCCGACCTTGGCAGGCGCCGCCATCGGTGAGTCCCCGGGTCAGCCGTACCGGGCGGGGGAGATGGGGATAAAAGGGAGCGGCTCCGCCTCCTGTAGGCCCCTTGGTCAAGTTTTCCTCTCTGCTTCGTCAAATTTTGTCAGTTCCTTCGGTCCCAGCTGGGAGCAGCGTGGTTCAGTAGCGGTCACTGCGTTAGGATTCTGGGGATTGGGTTCTGGTGCCTGCTGCCACTTACTAGTTGTGCATTCCTGGACTAGTAGCTGAAGCGCGCCAGGACGACAGTTCTTGACTCTGTGACAGTCCAGCCAAGTGGAAGAGCTGTGATGGTTAAGAGAAGGGGCTCTGAGAGGATGGGGCCCACTTGGGGTTGTCTTATAACCTATTTTTTTCCATTTTAAAGACAGGGATTAGGATACTAGTATTTCACCACAGAATTGTGAAGGTTAAATGCTATATTGGCTGCAATACCTAACGTTTATTAATTATTATGTGCCAGGTTCTTGCATGCCAAATAATTTAACTGTTTACAGTAGGTAGCATTGCTTTATAAAATAAAAAATCTGAAGTGCAGAAATTTTAGATGCACTTAAGGCCTCAATGGGGACGCTGTGAGTCGGAATCGACTCCTTGGTCGCTGTGAGTCGGAATCGACTCCACGGCAATGAGTTTTTTGGTAAGGCCTGATACCTGGTAATTTGGGGGCCAGGAATCACACCCAGCCATTCTGAGTTCCCAGTAAACAATCAACAACTTCCATTAACTGTTCAGCACAGACATGGGAAGTAATTAATGGATGGACAATTTTAAAAATCAGTGTTTCTAATTCGTTCATCATTTTATGTCTGCCACCCAGTAGGTAACTTAATAAATATTTATGGAATTCATGGTGTTATTACTGTAGATAAGTGCTCAACTAAGGCTTGTTGTGTTCATGTTACTTCTCTCCCTCAGTTGGGAAGGAAGTGGTCTTGGGCTCTTGACTAGTCATGAGTTACTAGATTGGTGGCCTAAGAAAAAAATTCCTGTATCTTGTCTGATCTTGGTTCCACTTGTATAAGATGGTGATGATGACAACAATACTTACTTTTGAGAATTATTGTGGAAATTGAATTAATAATTCATAGAACAGTTCAGACTCCTGTTAGTACTTTTGTTTCTGTTGAGTGGTATTCCTGTTAGTTTTACTTTCTTTATGTTTATTCTTGACTAAGAAAACTTAGGTTATTGTTCAGCATAGCATAGGCATGTATATTTAAGTCATAATGGTTTAAGTTAAATTACCACATGAGTCAGACTAGTTATCATATATCAAAGAGTAATTTTTTGAAATTCTTTCAACTAGACCCAATCATTCTAAAGTTCTGTATTATTAAGTTAGTGTTCTTTAGTATTCTAATGATAGCCATTTTTATCTAAATGACCAAATGAAAAATGTTTTAATATGTTCTGGTAGATTATAAGCGCCCAGTTCACCTTTTCTGGATGCGTGGTGAAGAAATTATTCCAAGTGGTCATCGGAAGGGTCGAGTTGACGCTTTGCGATACCAGATAGATGATAAACCACACAACCAGATTCGGATATCCAAGCAACTTACAGAGGTAAGGATTTGTATGTTTGTATGTCTAAGATGGAAACCCTGGTGGTGTAGTGGTTAAGTGCTACGGCTGCTAATGAAACGGTCGGCAGTTCGAATCCACCAGGTGCTCCTTGGAAACTCTATGGGGAAGTTCTCTGTCCTCTAGGGTTGCAATGAGTTGGAATCGACTCAACGGCAGTGGGTTTTGGGTATATCTAATATATCTACTGACATATGTCGTGGGAAATGTCATTGGAGGACTCGATATTGAGCTTGGTAGGATAAAAAAATTTTGGATGAATCCTCACTTTCATGTTTGTTTCAAAGACATCTTGAAATTTCTTTTTAGCTTTTTATTCTGCTATGATATATTCTGGAGAGGTCAAATATTCATAGTACCTGGGGTTAAGACATCAGTTTTCAGGACAATACAGATCTTTATCTTAGTGAAAAACTTTTAGTAATAGTTTATGGTTGTAATTTAAAATAGACTACATGGAAGCAGCAGTCAAGAGATCAGGGGACCTAATGCATTGGACAAATCTGCTGTAAAAGACCTTTAAAATCTTAAAGCAAAAATGCCAGTTTAATGACGAAGGTGCACCTGACCCACACCATGGTCTTTTCAGTTGTCTCCTATGCATGTGAAAGCTGGACAATGAAAAAGGAAGACCAAAGAAGAATCAACACATTAGAATTTGGTGTTGGAGGAGAATATTGAATATACTGTGGATTGCCAGGAGAGCAAACTAGTATCTCATTTAGTGAAAATGAGGGAGACCCTCCATGTGATGGATTGGCATAATAGCTGTAACAATGGACTCAAACATAGCAAAGATTGTGAGGATGGCACAGGCCCAGGCCATGTTTCGTTCCATTATACTTAACAGAAATACCACAGATGGGTGGCTTTAATGAAGAAAAATTTGTTTTCTCACAGTTCAAAAGGCTAGAAGTTCAAATTCAGGGCGCTGGCTCTAGGGAAAGGCTCTCTCTCTGTCCGCTCTGGGGGAAGGTCCTTGTCTCTTTTCATCCTCTATTCTTAGGTTCCTTAGTGATCATGTGATGAGCAATTTCTCCTTCTTTCCACCAGGCGCTCCTTGGAAACTCTATGGGGCACTTCTACTCTGTCCTGTAGGGTCGCTATGAGTCGGAATTAACCCGATGGCAGTGGGTTTTGGTTTTTGTGCTTGCTTACTTGCTTGCTTAATCTACTCTTTAATATCTCAAAAGAGATTGATTTAAGACTTGCTTGCACTGATACTTGCCTTATTAATTAATATAACAATCCCACTCTCAAATGGGTTTATAACCAGTCTGCTTCCGTAAAGATTTCAGTCTGTAAGGCAGTTCACCGTTGTCCTGTAGGGCCTCTGTAATTCAGAATCAATGTTTTCTTTAGGGGAGGGGTGGGGAGAACACAGTTCAATCCATAATTGTTGCCATGAGTCGGAATCAACTCAATGGCAACTAATAACAGCAACACACTAGCCGGTAAGAAATCGGAGCATTTTACAGTTATGACCTATGTCCTTGTAAGTATTTGGAATTCTGGAGAACAGCTAGTATATTTTGAGTGTTGTCTTTAATGTTGGAGGCAACAAACTTTTTCTTTAAAAGATCCCAAAATACCAATCCAAACCCCATTGCTGTTGAGTCGATCCCAACTCTTAGCAGCCGTGTAGGACAGAATAGGACTACCCCATAGAGTTTCCAAGGCTAAAATCTTGATGGAAGCAGACTGCCCCATCTTTCTCCCGCTGAGCGGCTGGTAGGTTCCACCGGCTGACCTTTCGGTTTGCAGCTGCGCACTTAACCACTGTGCCACCAGGGACCCTTTTAAAAGATCCAGTTAGTAAATATTTTAGGTTTGGCAGGCCATTAAGTTCTCTGTTGCAGCTACTCAGCTCTGCCGTTACAATGTAAAGGAAGCCATATACAATATGTAAAAAAATGTGTTTCAGTAAAACTTGATTTGTAAAAACAGGTGACAGGCCAGATTTAGTCCATTTGGTCCATTTTTAGATGGTGCGTTACCATATCATTTTGTAAAAACATTTAAGATTTTAAAAACTTTAATAAGAATGTGAAGAAAATGCGTATTGATGCTGCTGTGAACATAGTGTGTTTTTTCTTCTTCTTTTAAGTTTGTACCGCTGGATTATTCTGTTCCTATAGAAATCCCTGTTCAGAGTTGTAAGCCAGACAAACTTCCGTTATTCAAACGACAATATGAAAACACCATATTTATTGGTAAGTTTCTCGCCGTTTTATGCCATAAATGTGTTCAAAGTGTCCTGTGTGTGTGTGTAGATCACTAGCTATAGTGAAAAAGTAAGTCACGATGATCAAGAGGTTCAGGTGGTTCACAAGCAATATAATCCATAATCTCAAAATCTTGTGCATGAAAATTGGGAAGAAATACTTTTTCAGCTCACCATCTTAAATTTACTTGCTTCTACTGAATAAGCAGTATTTTTTTGTTATGAAAATACACCAAAACATTTGCCAGTTTAACAATTTCTGCATGTAAAATTTAGAGACGTTGATTATATTCTTCGTATTGTGCAGCCATTATCACTATCCTATTCTGAGTTACCCTACCACCATTAACATAAACTCATTGCCCCTAAGCAAAAACTCCTTCTTCCCCCTCCCTCGTACCCACTAATTTAACTGTAATTGTTCTTATTGGGCTTAGTTCATTTGTTATCTAGAAAAACAAGTTTGGAGTGTAGTTGAGGCAGTGATTAGTTCGATTTTTTTTGTTTTGCAGATGCATCTCACTTGTGCTGTGTACTGTGATAGCTGTCAGGAACACAAAAATTAATAAGGCCTGAGGTCTGCTCCATGCAACTCATTCTTTAGTTGTTTTTTCTTCCTTTATAATTTCTGGCTGACTTGAGGAAGATTTTAAGAAAGTCTTAGTCCTCCAGACCAATTTTATCAGCTTCTTTTCAGTCACTGAAGTTTTAGGGAGTAAAGTATGAGAAACTTTCTCTTGAAAAGACTTCACCACTAAAAGTTGAGAAGGTCAGCATTTCACGAAATATTGGCCTTTATTTTCTTTACATCTAAACGTAGTGTGAAGGTCCTTTTTTAAAAGGCTATTAGGAGCAGGGTATTTAATCATAACAATTAAAACAGTAAACGGGTTTTAAGAGTCATCAGATATTTGTATCCTCTGGTGAATATGAGGTGGATAACAAAGCCCGCAGTGATGACTAAAGAATTGGAGAAAATGAAAATGATATAGAATTTTAAATAGTTTTTATATATAGTCTTATGACTTACCTTCCGTCATAATGGATTTGGTGATAGTTAGCAGATTGACAAATTATACTTCCATGTGAAATTTTACCTTTATTATAATCAGTAAGAAAACCAACCATTCCAATTTGTGTGTTTTGAACACTCAATACGTGACGTGTAGAGAAGATGGGTTTGAAGCTAATAGTAAAGACGTGTTCTACGTGTGCGTTTCATGTGAAATGTTTTTATTTTGTTCTTTAGGTTCGAAAACAGCAGATCCATACTGTTATGGTCACACCCAGTTTCATTTGTTACCTGACAAGTTAAAAAGGGAAAGGCTCTTGAAACAGAACTGTGCTGATCAGATCGAAGTTGTTTTTCGAGCTAATGCTATTGCAAGCCTTTTTGCTTGGACTGGAGCACAAGCCATGTATCAAGGTAAAACTAGTGGTATGGTGGTGGTGTTCTTGGAAGGCATCCCTGGCATTTTAAGAATTTAATAGTTCAAATCATTTTCTTTGGGTTAAAATATAGGTTGAATCATTTTGAGAGCTTTTGCATTGGCACAAAATACAGTGTTCTAAAAACCATAGTGAAATATTTTACATTTGAACTTGGCAGGTGCACTTAGGTAGTTACTTTGACCACCTCTGTGTGAATGTATTTTTTCCTGGTCATTTCCTGAAGTATCTCAATGTCTCTGTGGCCAAATAAGTCACCTCTTTGTAGATGACAACAGCTTCGTGAAGACATTTCTGAAGCTAGAAAAGGAAATGGTATGATAGATGAAATTGTTAGGATTCATCAAGGCCATCCTATGTATTTTCGCGAAAGGCCGTGTTCAAGGTGTAAATTAGGAGAGCGTTCATTCATTCAGTAAATATTGATTGCTAGGCACTGCCAGCCCTGGAGATACAGTGTCGAGTGAGTCAGATGGGTCCAGATCCTGCTCTGCTGGAGGTGATATCGTAGTGGAGACAGTGGACGATAATAAACACGTAATATTTTCAGCTAGTGGTAGTACTATGAAGAGAATACATTAAGAGCAGCATAGAGTGATTTATGGGATATGTGTTTGTGAATGAGGTATGGGGCATAATCTATTTAGAGTAATTCAGGGGCAGTCTCTAAAAAATGGCATTTGTACAGACATCTGTATGGTCAAGATGTGGCTATGCACAAATCTGGGGGAAGACACTTCTAGGTAAAAGGAAAAGCAAGTAAGTCTCTAAGGTGGGAACAGGCTTAAAGTATTTAACAAACAGTATTGGAGCCCTGGTGGCGCAGTGGTTAAGACCTCAGCTGCTAACCAAAAGGTCAGCAATTCAAATCGACCAGCCACTCCTAGGAAACCTTAAGGGGCAGCTCTACTCTGTCCTGTAGTGTCGCAATGAGTTGGTATCAACTGGATGGCAACAAGTTTGGATTTTTTTTTTAAATGAAGTAAGTGAGGGGGAGACTAATTGAGGGTGATATGAAGGAAGCCAGAGGCCAGATCACATAGGACTTTAGAGCCCATAGTGAGACATTTGAATTTTATTTCAAAACTTGAAGTAATATAATATGCAGCTAGATTAATCCTATATAAATACCCAGGAGGAATTTTAGTAGAGATTTAATTATTGCTGGGTTCACTTTTTTCTTTATATATTTTATTAACCTTTAACTCACAATTGTTGGCTTACACTTCTGTAATAGAAATGAAAGGAGAGAGTGAAATAGGAATAGACAGTATCAGAAATAGAGGAAACTATTTTGAAGATATTAGAATGGCAGTGTTTTTTCTTGAAAAAGTACCTCTTTTATGATAGAATTAATTCCGTATTTTACCAATTTTATTCATTGGCTAAAGTTACTACTTGACCCTGGCAGTTGGAGTTAAGTATATTCAAGCCAATCATCCTCTAACAGGAAGTACTTAGAAGATCTATATAGTGAACTTATTAAGGTTTCCTGGAGCTTATCAGGTGGACATGCCAGGCAATGACAGCAGTTCATAAAACTGATTTTGAAGTGTGGAAAGCAAGACACTGAATTTGTCTTGAGGACACTGGTGAGACCTTTAGTACAACAGTTTTTCTGAAGGTATTTTGTGTGTTGATTTGATGAAGTAAATAGGCATGATAACTATTGGGTGGGAGGTGCTATTTGTATGGGGGAAATATGAGCATATTTGACACCAGTGAGTAATGATGTAGTTAATACCAGGTGTAGGAGGAATCTGCATAAAAAGAGCCTGCAGCTTGCAGCGGTTCTTAGATGAAGTGAGTTAAGGTTGAAAGTTGTGGAAGACTGAAGTTGGTGAAAGGATGAATCATGAGTTTGGGGATACTAAAACCAAAACCAAACCTGTTGCCATGTAGTCGATTTTCTGATGCATGGTGACTCCACATGTTTCAGAGTAGAACTGCATTCCATAGAGTTTTAAATGGCTGTAATTTACAGAAGGAATCCCTGGGTAGTACAATGGTTAAACAGAGGAGTACTAACCGAAAAGTTGCCATTTCAAACCCACCCAGAGGTACCTTGAAAGTAAGGCCTGGCAATCTGCTTCTGAAAGGTTACAGCCTTGAAAACCCTACAGAGCAGTTCTACTCTGCCATGAGTCAGAATCGACTCGATGACAACTAACAACAATCTTAAAGCAGTAGATCGCTAGGCCTTCTGCACCGCCAGTGGGTGGATTCGAACCACCAACTTGTGGTTAGTAGTTTGAGTGCAAACTGCTTGCACCACCCATGGATCTTTGGGGATACTAAAAGGTATGAAGTAATTTTTAATGCAAATATGAAATATAGGGTTAGAATGGAGAATAGAAAACTTTGAGATCTTGAGGAATTTGGTAGGTAAAGTACCCAGGTTTTAGGAGATGTTTGATATGTTCTAATGTGTTAGGTTTTGTTTAGGTAAAATATGTTTGTAAATTTCAGCATGACTTTCTTCTACAGGATTCTGGAGTGAAGCAGATGTTACCCGGCCTTTTGTCTCCCAGGGCGTGATCACAGATGGAAAATACTTCTCCTTTTTCTGTTACCAGTTAAATACTTTGGCACTGACCGCACAAGCTGATCAGAATAACCCTCGTAAAAATATATGCTGGGGGACGCACAGTAAGCCTCTTTATGAAACAATCGAAGGTAATGAGGTGAAAGGTTTTAATGATGATGTTCTACTTCACTTAGTTCGTTTTCTACTGAATAGACCAAAAGAAGAAGACAAATCGCAGTTGTTGGAAAACTAACAGAACTTTTGGTTTAGGACTTTGAGATTACTCAAATTTCATTGAAGTAACAATAAAAGGAATTTTAATATGAGACTTGTCAGGTATTAACTGCGTTATTTTTTTTTATTGTGGTAAATTTGTTACATATGTAATAAAGCATTTGACATTTCAGCATTCCTCACATGTGGTATTAACTGTATTCATCATCTTGTGCAACCACCACCGTTTTCCTTTTCCAATTTTTTCCGTCACTTTTAACGTAAGCTCGGTGTCTCCTGAGCAGTGATTCCCTTTTTCCCTTTCCCTCCCACGTGCCTCAATAAACACTAATAACCTTAAGTCTGTATACATTTGCCTATTTCGTATAAGTGGGACAGCTACTTCTTACGTTAATATGTGGCCGAACTTCTCGTTCTGCTCAAAATGTGTCAGTAAGAGATTTAATTTTACACATAGTATGTTGATTTAAAAATAATTTTATCTATACATGGCGAATTGATGAGACTAATTGAGGTATTTTCAGTATCTTGGTATTAATAGAGTTGGATTTTAAAAGTAATATAAGGACAATACTTTAAATGTTACTCATGTTTTTTGTTGTTAGGAATACAGCATAGAGTTTCAGAGTCCTACTCAAACCCCCTCAAAACATGAACGATAATTTGCACATAAAGCAAACCGAGGCCCAGAGGCATTAAGCACCGTTTCCAGGATCCCACAGATGATTAATAATAAAACCAAAAAAAACCCCTTGTTGTCATAGCAACCCTATAGGACAGAGTAGAACTGCTCCATAAGGTTTCCAAGGCTGTAATCTTAAGGGAAGCAAACTGCCACATCTTTCTCCTGCTGAGCTGGTGGGTTTGAACCACCCACCTTAGCAGCTGAGCAGTTAACCACTGTGTCACACCAGGGCTCCTTGATTAACAATAGAATTGGTGAATTACGTCCAGCTTAGCTTCTTAGCATCTTTTAGAAGTAATGTGAACACATTTCAATTAGTGCCATTTGCTGTGTCCCAAAGATTAGAAAACTAGCTTTAATATGTGTCAAAGTCAATTGTCAGTAAAATTGTTAATCTTGTTGCAAATTAAGGTTCATTCCAACCATTTTTAGTGGGGAAAGAGAATTACTTTTCTAAGATCATACTTGTACATCTTATATTTTATCTATTCATGATTTTTTTTTATCATGAATAGATAAAATATCCCACTATTTAGTCATATGACAAATAATTGCTCTTTTTACTTTTTTATTTTTTGTCCTTGGTAAGGCAAAGGCCATAGTTATATTGATAGTTGCTTCAGGCTAGAAGCCTAGGGATTATTTACCACACGTGATTGCTAAACTGAACACCAAAAAAAAAAAAAACCAACACCGAAGAAGTAACACATACTTTGCAAGGCATTGTGTGTTTCAGCACCAGCACCCTTAATTTACCCAGAATGCCGTGTAATTTCACGCCACCATTCTTTTATTTAAATGGCTACCTAAACTTGGAGTTTTTTTTTTTTAACCCTTAGTCCTGTCCCAACCTGGGTACTACTGTTCCATTCATCCTTCATGGGAAAATGCAGGTGTATAGAGAGCAACTATGCAAAGCCCCAAGTAAAATGAGATCTCTTAATCTTGGCTATGGCTTTCTAACCTGGTGAGTTTGAGTTATCATCCTGAATTCCTGCTTTTGTAAAATGATAATCTCACCAAATTGTAATGATTAAATGAGCATGTGAAAGCACTCTTAAAATGCTAATTAAAATAACGTTTAGGATTCAATTGAAATGTCATTTCTTTCCCTGATTATATTTATTTCATATGTAATTGCGAAAAGGTCTGCAGTTCGAATGCACCGGCTGCTCCCTGGAAGCTCTATGGGGCAGTTCTGCTCTGTCCTATAGGGTCGCTATGAGTCGGAATCGACTTAATGTCAACATTTTTTTTTTTTTAATTATACCTTATTGTATTACTTGTTTCATTCCCTTGTAACAATTTTTCTCATTTACCAAAGGTGAGGAAAACACACCTCACACATATACCCATATATGTTGGGACATCATGTAGCACTTACATACCAGGACCTGGTCTAAGTATTTTACACGTATTAGCTAATTAACCATTATGACCATTCCATGAGTCAGGCACTATTATTTCCATTTTGCCAGTGAGGAAATGGTAGAGAGAGCCCATTAACATTGATACGGGGTGGAAACCCCAGGCTCTTGCTCGGCATGACTTATATTGGCCAATAAACGAGAAGCTGAGGTGGGACCGCAGAAAAGCACTTTTATTTCATTTTGCAAGGAGTCAGTGGGAGCTGCTGCTGCCAAGACTACACCCCCGAGGGCAAGGGGAAAAGTTACTCTTAAGGGGTTTACAAGCAGGGAGTTCATAAAAGTTAGGTCAGCAACATTCTTAATCATACTGTGCAGGTATAACAGGGTTTACATATAATGTCCACCCAAAGAAATCAGGACTCTAATGCAAAGGTGTAGGGAGGAAGCCAAGGAGAGGAAATAGGATTCTTATGCCAAAGCTGCCCAGCAAGCTAAGCAAAGAAAGCAGGCTTCTGATGCAAAGCGGCTTGAGGTAGTAGAATTTTCCACAGCCTGGGGAATCTGTCTTAACACATACTAAAGATCAAACAGGTAGAAAACAGCAGGTTTGGAATTTGAATCCAGGTCTGACTCCAGAGTCTACCACTTTTCCAGTAATGCAGTACAGGTTGTGGTCAGTGCCACAGTATTACAACAGTGGTATGAATTTAGATAAAAGGTAGCTTAATTCTGACCAATATAAAACCTGTGTCTTGGAGCAAGTGCCATTTCAAATGGTTATTTTTTTAAATAATACTTTATTGTGTTTTTGGTGAAAGTTTACCCAGCAAATTAGGCTCCCATTTGACAATTTCTACACAAATTCATCAATGACAGTTATATTTTCCATATTGTGTCAGCATTCTTTTATTTTATTAACTTTTATTGACCTTCATGTGAATGTTTACAAATCAAGTCAGACTGTCACATATAAGTTTATATACACCTTACTCTGTACTCCCACTTGCTCTCCCCCTAATGAGTCAGCCCTTCCAGTCTCTCCTTTCGTGACAATTTTGCCAGCTTCCAACTCTCTCTATCCTCCCATCCCCCCTCCAGACAGCAGATGCCAACACAGTCTCAAATGTCCACCTGATATAAATAGCTCACTCTTCATCAGCATCTCTCTCCTACCCACTGTCCAGTCCCTTTCATGTCTGATGAGTTCTCTTCGGGAATGGTTCCTGTCCTGGGCCAACAGAAGGTTTGGGGACCATGACCGCCAGGATTCCTCTAGTCTCAGTCAGACCATTAAGTATGGTCTTTTTATGAGAATTTGGGGTCTGCATCCCACTGATCTCCTGCTCCCTCAGGGGTTCTCTGTTGTGCTCCCTGTCAGGGCAGTCATCGGTTGTGGCCAGGCACCAACTAGTTCTGGTCTCAGGATGATGTAGGTGTCTGGTTCATGTGGCCCTTTCTGTCTCTTGGGCTCATAGTTATCATGTGACCTTGGTGTTCTTCATTCTCCTTTGATCCAGGTGGGTTGAGGCCAATTGATGCATCTTAGGTGGCTGCTTGTCAGCATTTAAGACCCCAGACGCCACATTTCAAAGTGGGATGCAGAATGTTTTCATAATAGAATTATTTTGCCAATTGACTTAGAAGTCCCCTTAAACCGTGGTCCCCAAACCCCCACCCTTGCTCCGCTGACCTTTGAAGCATTCAGTTTATCCTGGAAACTTCTTTGCTTTTGGTCCAGTCCAGTTGAGCTGACCTTCCATGTATTGAGTATTGTCCTTCCCTTCACCTAAAGCAGTTCTTATCTACTAATTAATCAGTAAAAAACCCTCTCCCCCCTCCCTCCCTCCCCCCCTCTTAACCACAAAAGTATGTTTTCTTTTCAGTTTATACTATTTCTCAAGATCTTATAATAGTGGTCTTATACAATATTTGTCCTTTTGCCTCTGACTAATTTCGCTCAGCATAATGCCTTCCAGGTTCCTCCATGTTATGAAATGTTTCACATATTCATCACTGTTCTTTATCGATGCGTAGTATTCCATTGTGTGAATATACCACAATTTATTTAACCATTCATCCGTTGATGGACACCTTGGTTGCTTCCATCTTTTTGCTATTGTAAACAGTGCTGCAGTAAACATGGGTGTGCATATATCTGTTCGTGTGAAGACTCTTATTTCTCTAGGGTATATTCTGAGGAGTGGGATTTCTGGGTTGTATGGTAGTTCTATTTCTAATTGTTTAGGATAACGCCAGATAGATTTCCAAAGTGGTTGTACCATTTTACATTCCCACCAGCAGTGTATAAGAGTTCCAATCTCTCCGCAGCCTCTCCAACATTTATTATTTTGTGTTTTTTGGATTAATGCCAGCCTGTGTCAACATTCTTTTTAATTGTGTTCTGGTTGTTCTGCTTCCAGCGCTCTAGTTTCCCTGCCCCCTTCTCATCTCTGCTTTAGATTAAATGGCAACCGTTTGGACTCATACAGATTTTTTTTTAGTAGATCACCAACCTAGTGGGTAATATCCTTTACTTTGTGTGTCACTCTGCTTTTCTGCTAAAAAGGCAATCTCAGGATACTTTTGGCTCAAAGTTTAAGGAGCCTCTCCTGGTGATAGTCTCAGGGAGTCCTCTGGTCTTGGGTGGTCCAGTTAGTTTGGCCTTATTTAAGAATTTTAGTTTTGTTCTACATTTTTCTCCCATTCTAGCCAGGATTACTGATTGTACCCCTGACCAGATCAGATAGCTGGACACCATCTATGAACTGGTTCTTGATAGATAGATGGCGTTTTTAGAAAACAGGAAGGGAAGTAATTGGCTAGAACTATGGCCAGTAATTTCATTGATGAAGGTGGATATGATCTAAAAGCAGTTGGAGAAAACAAATTATTTACCAAAAATCTAGTTGTTCTCAGACTTCTGCGTAACACTGAATATTAGAAAACAATGTAGCAATGCTTGCAGAGTTGTGGGGGGGGGGATTTGTATCAGAAGAAATCTAGACTAGTCAAGATGCAGGTATATTGTTGTTAGGGGCTGTCGAGTCGGTTCCAACTCGTAGCAACATGAAACAATGCCTGGTCCTCTACCATCCTCACAATTGTTGTTATGCTTAGGCCCATTGTTGCAGCCACTGTATCACTCCATCCCACTGAGGGTCTTCCTCTTTTTCACTGACCCTCTACCAAGCATGATGTCCTTCTCCAGCGACTGATCCTCCTGATAACATGTCCAAAGTAAGTGAGATGAAGTCTTGCCATTTTCACTGTACTTCTTCCAAGACAGATTTGTGAGTTCTGGCAGTTCATGGTGTATTGAATATTCTTTGCTAACACCATAATTCAAAGGCACCACTTCTTCGTTCTTCCTTATTCATTTTCTAGTTTTTACATGCATGTGAGGTCATTGAAATACCATGGCTTGGATCAGGCACACCTTAGTCCTCAAAGCGATATCTTTGCTTCTTAACACTTTAAAGAGTTCTGTCAGTTTGTTGTAATGTGGTGGCTTGCATGTCACTGTGATGCTGGAAGCTATGCCACTGGTATTTCAAATACCAGCAGAGTCACTCATGGTGGACAGGTTTCAGCTGAGCTTCCTCACTAAGATGGACTAGGAAGAAGGACCTGGCAATCTACTTCTAAAAAAAATTGGCCAGTGTAGGACAATTGAAAATAACATAAGAACACCCAAGTGCCTTATAAAGTAAACTTATGGAAAATGCACTGCTGTTGGTTTGCAAATAATTTAATGGGATGATCCAATGAATAGGGAATCAAAATGGATAACTATAATAAGTAGGTGTGATGGTTAAGATTGTGTGTCAACTTGGCTGGGCCAGTATTCTCAGTGTTTTGGCAGTTGTATAATGTTGGGATCACTTCCTTGTTGAAATTTGATATGTGATCACCGCCATAGTGAAATCTGCTGAGTGGTGCTGGTGAGGGCAGGGCCTGTGGCAGCTCACGGCCCCCTCAACCTCATCTCTCCAACCTCTGCCACCTACTTTCTTCCTGCTTGCCTTGCCAAAGCTTTTGGCTTGTTCCGGATCCTGCAGTGCCTCTTGTTGATCTGACCTCCGATTCTTGGGACTTGAGCCAGCAGCTTACCTGCCAATCTTGGGATCTATTGATTTTCACAGCCTTCGAGCAAGAGTCTGCTCCCTGACTTGCTGATCTTGGGTTCTCCAGCCCCTGCCGTTACATGAATTAGAAGAAGTCTTGCAGTCTTGCCTGCCAATCTTGGGATTAGTCAACCTTCACAGCCTGAGCCCTGCTCTACAACCTACCGATTTTGGGTTCACCAGCCCCTGTGGCTTTGTGAATCAGGAGAAGCCTCTATCTTGATCTGCGTACTTAGGATGTTCCAGCCCCTACAATCGCATGAGCTGTTTCCTTGGCATAAATCTCTCTCTCTATGTATATGCTTTTTATATATGGTTTTGCTTTTCTAGAGAACCTGATCTAAGACAGTAGCCAAAGTCTTATCCGGAAATGTAAGCATAAAGCAGTGTTTTGGTTAGTTGTTGTCATCAAGTCAGTTTCGACTCATGGTGACCGAGTGTGTACAGCGTAGAACTGCTCCATAGCTTTCAAGGCTGTGACCTTTCAAAGCAGATCACCAGGCCTTACTTTTGAGGTGCCTCTGGGTAGATTTGAACTGCAAATCTTTGGGCTAGCGTTTAACCATTTGCACCAGCCAGGGACTGCTAACGTAGGTTTAGCAATGATAATTCCAAACAATTTAAGGTCAAAAAAAAAGAAGCAAAGAAAGGAAATTGGAATTGGCATATGAAATGTTAATACACATCTTCGTCTTAAGGAGTTGAAGCAACTAAAAGTAAGGAAATAGAAAACTTGAAAAATTAGTAAAGCTGGCTTAAGCGAAATTTGGTGCCTTATAGGCAGATCTTTCAAAGTGTGAGAGAACATTTATGCAAAATATTAGGCTACAGAAAGTGTCAGGAAATTCTTGAAAGCAGGATTATGTAGACCACAAACGCTGTCCACACCACAGTATATCCAGAAATTGCTAATACAATTTTAAACCGGAAACACCTAGTCATTTGAAAATGAAAATAATTTGTATTGTTATTAATATGCCTGAACAGAATATGAGATATATAATGGAACACCCCCAGAGCTATATTAGAATCTAAAAATTAAAGCTAGGTTATCTTATTCTGTCTTTTCCTTTTTAGTCAGAGGTATTTTTCGATGACCTGGACATTTGTACGTTTTCTGTACCTGACAAAATAATTTCTTTGACCAAGAAAGCATTTTGTTAATGTAGAAGTAAAACTGACTAGACTAAAATGGAAGCCTTGGCTAATGGGAGATAGCCAAAGTTGTACTGGATGTGTTTATTCCTGGGGACACGTGAGATGCTGTGGGAGATAACTGCTGAATAAGCATGACTCATCTTCCTCTGCAATTGTCAATTAACTTTGCTTGAATATTTTGAGGAAATTTATTTTTTACGTTAAAACACATGGAATGGAAAGTAACTGGCCACATATTTTTTAAAAGATAAAACACGAGGTTCAAAGATGTTTTCACTATCATTGCACTGGGAAACTAACCAGTTGATGGTTGCTGTGACTTGTTAGGGTGAAGAAGGGACATAAGGAGGAAAGGGTCAAGTAATGCTGGATAGGGAAAATGAATGCAACAGACTCTAAGGATTAGAGGTGGAAAACTCCAGGACTAAACAACTGATTAAGTCAGCTTTGGTCAGTGTAGAAGGAAGCACCGGTACTGCAAGGTGATTCGTGGCAACAATGTGGGAAAATATATATATGTATATATATTTTTATCCCACAGAGACTTACTGAATGTTACAATGTAGTAGGCACTGAGTTTAGTGTCGAGGATCCAGAGATGATAAGATTGACTCTGCCTTCAAGGAGCCCTCAGAGTGGAGTTGAAAGAACTGTTGTACTTCCATTGTACGGCTTGTTTACCTCAAATAATTAAGGAAGATCTCTCATTTCAGACCCGATCTCTTTCTTTCCAAGACTGATCTAGTTGTTGGGGGTGGAAGCGGAAACAGTTTCACAAGTTTTAAGGGTTGGTGATGGTAGAAGAAGAATGGTTGTAATAGTGTGTTAGTGGGTATGGTAGACTGAAAAATGACCCCCAAAAGAAATTTTCATCCTAATCCCTGGAACCTACGAATGCTACTTTATTTGGAAAAAGGGTCTTTGCCAACACCTTGATTTGTGCCTAGGTAAACTAATTTCAGACTTCTGACCTCCAGAACAGTGAAAGAGTAAATTTTTGTTCTTTTAAGCCACTAAGTTTGTAGTAACTTGTTACAGCAGTCATACGAAACTAATACAGTGAAGGCTGGCCTATAAAGGTGTGAATATAATCCTGATGGTCTCAATTTTTTGATGATAACCGTATTCTTCTCAATTGTATTTAGGCGTATCTATTTTTGCTGTATTGTTTCCTCTCCCCTCTCTTCACATCCGTTTCCCTCTCTCTTCTTCCCCTCCCCATCCATCTTCTCCAACCCATCCCTCTCTTTCTCACTCACTCACATACATACACACACAAATAAAAACGAGGCAGTATTGGTACAGTAAAACAAAACCCATTGCTGTCAAGTGGATAAATGCCTTCTAAATCAAAATAAGTAATTATTTATATTAAAATGAGCTCCAGAGTCCTCCTTTGAAGCAAGTGCATATGCAAGTGCTTGGGGTTGGAGAACAAGGTGTTGCAAGCTATAGCAAATTAATAATTAGATTATATTTACAGTATCTTTGCCATGTCCTCTACTCTTGAATTGTGGCATTGCTTAAAATTTGGTACAAATCCTAAAATGTAACAAGGAGTGATGAGTTATGAGAATAAAGGAAGATTGATGTGTTGGAAGCAATCCTTGCTTGGCGGGGTGTTTGGTGAAAAGTCATATGAAACAATTGTGTTGATACTAATGGCCATGCTATTCAAAATCAGTTATGTTTCTAAAGAGACATCACTTAAATTATTATCCATAAATCCAAAGTTAAAAATCATAGTTTTTCTGTTGATAGTTGTAACAATCGCTTTGGAAAGTTAGTTACACAATCACTAACCACTTCCAGAAAAGTTCAGCAGCAATTTTATCCAGATTGTCAGAACAGATGTGGCCTTCTGCATTACAACTTAATGACGCCAACAGTTGAAATCTCTAAAGATCCTGTATGGTCATTCAAATATTCTTTCGCCAACTGAGTTGTTTTGTGCTCGAAATTATACTACTGACCAGTTTGATTTTTGGCAGGCTAAGCTTAATCAAGGGTCGCATACACACTCAGCCTCAAGGGAAGAGGGAGAAGTAAAATATCTTAATATCTGGCCACCAGGTCAATCAAAATTAAGCAAGGATTCAGGTTTTAAAGAGAGCATTCTACCACTGTCACGTTGGCTCCGGAGTGAACGTTGGACAGAAGATTTTGGTGTTGTCCAGCATTAGGGAAATGGGGGATCTGTACTGTGTCCAAGGTTCAACTGAACCTCCAACTACTCAATTGGTTCTAAAGAATATTTCTCATGAGGTCAGGGTTAGAATGATTTATTAGTGATTCAGAAGACATAAAGGAAATTAAACTGTTCTTATGTTATTTGACTCTGATTATTGCTATTTCTGTGGAAATAAGAAATGGAGCGCCCATCAGGAATGTATAAAAACCTGAAAATAATTAGTACATGCATGACTTGTTTTGCCAATTTCAATTTTATATATGTTCATCTAATTTCACTGTAACCAGGACTTAGAAGAAGGTTATACTGTTTGGGCAGTAGGACTATTTGTGAGGTTTTTTTTTTTTTTAAATCATAGTAGTTATATAGTAGAAGTAAAGGACTACCATACCATTGTTGGTTTTTAGAGTTGTAATGTGTGTGGTTGAGTGAATTATAGATATTGTTGTGGATTTTGCCACCAGACCAATACCTGGGATCTGGTAAATATTAAAATTTATGCTTTATTGTATCAACATGTAAAAACAAAATTCTTAAAATCATCAACATTTAAATATGAAAGAAGAGAGAGAATGAAAAGCCAAAGCAACAGTGAAAGACAAGTTCTTAGCCTCACTAAATGCTTTGTAAATTAAAATCAGCCCTCCCTCTGCCTAATTTAGAGTCTACCTTGAGAGCCATATGAAAGAGAATTAAATGATAAAGGATGTACAAATATTAGGTTGCTTCTGTTCACACCTCCAGATCCATTCTTCACCCTTTTTCCATTGTCTTGTATCCCACAAGGTTGACCTGCAGGAACTACATCAACAGAACATCTTACCCTCTGGTTTTCTGCTTGGAATTATTAGAAGATTATAGCATGAGAAGGGAGTGAAATTGTTGACTTCATTCTCTCAGTTCCCTCCTTGTAGCCACTGTGAGTTGGCAGTAGCTCTTAACCAAAACTCACAGATCCTGTTAGGGAACCTCTTCATACAGCACTCTCTTGTGAGTTTAGTCAACTTGCCCCATCAGGCCCAGGAATGGTGAGGGATCCTGCCGTTCCTAGTCTCAGGACATCGCACCATCATATAATTCTATCCATACACTCCCCACATCTTTAAAAATAGTCCCTTTATTCAACAATTCTCAAGTTCCCCAACTCAAGTGTGCATTCTGTTTCCTGCTAGACCCTGATCAATGCATATTTCGTGCTTAGAATGTACACCATACTTAGTGCAAGCCCTTATTATTATTTTTATGCATTGTTAGGCTCTTCTTTAGCATATAGTGTATATTTACACTCCAGGGTGCATTGCTCAAAAACATGGAAACTCTCCTACATTATCACCATACAACCATAAAAATTAACAAATCAACATTAATATAACACTATCATTTAATCCACAAATCCCATTCAAATTTTACCAGATATCACGACAATGTCTCTTTTTCCTTCCAGAGTCAGGACCTTATCCAGAAACTCATGTTGCATTTAGCCGTCAGGTCTTATTAGTCTCCTTCAATCTGAAACAGTCCCTCTGTCTTTTTCTGTCCCATATCCTTCACAATTTTAAAGAGTATGGGCTTTTCATTCCATAGAATGACCCTCAACCTGAGTCTGATTAATGTTTCCTCATGTCAGACAGTTAATTCAAGAATGTCTTCCTGCGTTCATGGCAGGAATACCAAAAAACAACGCTGTGTTCTTGGTGTACCACATCAGGGCCCCCACAATTTCAGCTGGTTCTCATCACTGATCACCTGGTCAAGTTGGT